>NC_084733.1:41344792-41527292 GCF_033978785.1 Entelurus aequoreus | reverse complement strand
AGTCAGTCTTAAATTCCAGCAAACGTGGTTTGATACCCAGCCATGACAACAACAATCTAAATATTAAACTTAATCATAAATCAATTTTGATAAAGTTATTTACCTATTTATTATTTATTTATTCTGTTGTTATTTATTCTGTTAATTCTGTTATTTCATGCAAAATAATAATTATGAAATAATTACTTTTTTATTCATAATACTCCAAAACATACATCGAATCCCTTCAAACCACCCACTTCTGAAATCCAAATGTCGTACTTGGTCACTAAAACTAGTGGTAGAGGCAGGGCCGTCGTATAGGGGGGGGGGGGGGGGGGGGGGGGGCAGGTGATGACAAATCTAAGGGCCCACACATAGACCCCAGTAGCCTCTATCACAAAATGATTATGCATACACTGAACTAATATATATTCATACGAATTAATTCAAATGAAAACACAGTCACACGTTTATTTACAAAGCCACAATTTCAATAATTCCACTAACCCTATTGGCCCCTTCCTAAAAATGGTTTGGTCCACACCGTGGTTCGTTCTTTACCACCATTGTTGTTCCTCATCGCAATTAAGGGAGCACAAGCGAACTCCAGCAGGGTTAGGATGCCCGCAAAGACCACAAGTCCGGACATTATAAAATAGTTGGGATGTAGGCCAGGAGTAGGAGCAGTAGAGCAGGGGCCCGGGGCATCAAAAACGTTTTGGTGCGAAACTACCAAGGGCGGCTGAAACAATAAGCCTACTTGTTCATTTAATGTGTGGAACATTACCTTTGACAGGTCATCTGGCCGCGCTACAATCGAATCTGGACAAAACACCAGTTCATTTAAAAAAAAAAAAAGTCCCCAGTTTATTGTAAAGTGTCTGTGTGTCTGTGTGTTTCACACATATCACTGTCGGACGGGACTCCACTATGCACCCATTCAGCGGCTGCATTGAATTGTATTATGAAACATTCAAGTTCTAATAATTACTTAACAATTAATTACCTTTGTCAGATGCTCATAATTACTCATCAGCATCTGACGAAGGTCACTTGCATTATCATGATGTGTTCAATGTGATCTTGTAAAATATTTTATTTGGGGGACATTTAAATAGCCTGAATATGGAAAAGTTAAATGTTCAAAGATTTGTTGTTGTTTGTTTTCATAGCAATATAAAAAAAAAGACACTATAATTGCTGGGTTGCAATCATGTGACCTAGAGGCACTTCTGGGTTTCAGGCAATGGTCTAGAGTCCCATTAGGCTACTTTTTATTTTTCTGAATCAGTACAAATGTGGGCGTATTTTGAAAAGTTTAGAGGCAAATATACAGTATAAGTGTTTATGATGATATATTTAAAATGGGATGGTGTGGATTTATACACTCTTGAGAAAAATAATTTTTGAAACATTTAAACCATTCATCATCACCAAGACGTTACTGCTCGCTACAACCTCATTTTATTTGACACTCACAATTAGATTTAGAGAATAAAAGATTGGCGGCACATTATGTCTTTACATCTAGAAGGGTCCTCAAATTAATCAGTAAAAGACAATGTACGACTTATTCGTGCATGGCTAAGGATTGACATAACCAGTGGCATGCTGCTGTGATTGTGACGCTAATGAGAAAAAGGATAAGTTTGTTTGCAGTTGATTTCCTGCTTCAAATATTTGTCCAATTAGTACAATTGTTTTTATGGTGTGAAGTGCATAGTTTGTCTCATTATTTAGCTGTTGTTCAGCAATGTTTGCTAGCGATATCAAAATATAGTACATGCTGTTGAGCCTACGAGAGATGTATTCATCTAGTTCATTAATACTAATAAGGATATTTTCTTGATGCTAACAAATATCACCAAAGACACTATAATGTGGTCAATCAATCAATCTGTGTGTCGAATAAATAACTTGGCTTTCCTACTGAACAACAACTAACCTTTTAGATTCTGTTATGAAAATGGACAATTAAAATATGGTGGGTTGGACCAACAATTACAATATTTACGACTAGGACTTAACATGACATTAGTTTATTTTCACAACCAGGTCTTTGTAGTTCTATTTAGGCATAGCAACCACAAAATACTACAAACTAATGCGATCTATTGTCCTTTTTTACGTTTCGTTCTGCTATAAACACTACTAATACAGTAGAGAATAAACTCGATTGCATCACAGAAAGTTTCTCAAACAAATCAAATGTTCAAACAAACATTTTATAAAGCGATCGCTGCAGACACAAGCGGTCTGATTGTATTCCACAAGATGATGAACCTGATATTTATAACAGCCATTTCCTTCTACACACCTTGTTTTTTCCCCTGACTTTTTTACCTTTATGAACCACTTCTTTCAGGATTCTATGAAAGCTACTTCTTATCTCTATATGAATGACTGGAACACCCAAGAACCGAACAACAATACAGCATTTTCTGCTCAAACTCTACACTCACTCTCACTTGTTTTAATGCTACGCTCAAGCTGCTTCACCATCTAGTGAATTAAGCTGCAAAGAAGAAAAACGGATGACGTCATAAGCAACCCAGAAATAGCTGACAACAAGGTAAAAAGAGTATTTAGAATCTGGGACAGTTTTACACTGACTTTCATGTCATAACTTTACCTGTAACTGTTGCAGGTGGAGAAAGGGCTTTAAAGGCCTACTGAAAGCCACTACTACCGACCACGCAGTCTGATAGTTTATATATCAATGATGAAATCTTGACATTGCAACACATGCCAATACGGCCGGGTTAACTTATAAAGTGACATTTTAAAATTCCCGGGAAATATCCGGCTGAAACATCGCGGTATGATGACGTATGCGCGTGACGAAGTCCGAGTAACGGAAGTTATGGTACCCCGTAGAGTCCTATACAAAAAGCTCTGTTTTCATTTCATAATTCCACAGTATTCTGGACATCTTTTGCAATTTTTTTAATGAACAATGAAGGCTGCAAAGAAGACAGTTGTAGGTGGGATCAGTGTATTAGCAGCGGACTACAGCAACACAACCAGGAGGACTTTGTTGGAGCGCTAGCCGCGCTAGCCGCGTTAGCCGCGCTAGCCGCCGACTTCACCTTGACTTCCTACGTCTCTGGGCCGCCAAACGCATCGGGTGAAGTCCTTCGTCCTTCTGCCGATCGCTGGAACGCAGGTGAGCACGGGTGTTGATGAGCAAATGAGGGCTGGCTGGCGTAGGTGGAGAGCTAATGTTTTTAGCATAGCTCTGTGCAGTCCGGTTGCTAAGTTAGCTTCAATGGCGTCGTTAGCACAGTATTGTTAACCTTCGCCAGCCTGGAAAGCATTAACCGTGTATTTACATGTCCACGGTTTAATAATATTGTTGATTTTCTATATATACTTCCATTTAGGGGTTTATTTCTTTTGTTTCTATATGCAGTTAAAGCAAGATGCTATCACGTTAGCTCGTAGCTAAAGCATTTCGCCGATGTATTGTCGTGGAGATAAAAGGCACTGAATGTCCATTTCGCGTTCTCGACTCTCATTTTCAAGAGGATATAGTATCCGAGGTGGTTTAAAATACAAATCTGTGATCTACAATAGAAAAAGGAGAGTGTGGAATCCAATGAGCCAGCTTGTACCTAAGTTACGGTCAGAGCGAAAAAAGATACGTCCATCGCTGCCTCTCAAGTCATTCACTGTAACGTTCCTCATCTACGAATCTTTCATCATCGCTCAAATTAATGGGGTAATCATCACTTTCTCGGTCCGAATGTCTCTCGCTCCATTGTAAACAACGGGGAATTGTGAGGAATCCTAGCTCCTGTGACGTCACGCTACTTCCGGTACAGGCAAGGCTTTTTTTATCAGCGAGCAAAAGTTGCGAACTTTATCGTCGATTTTCTCTACTAAATCCTTTCAGCAAAAATATGGCAATATCGCGAAATGATCAAGTATGACACATAGAATGGATCTGCTATTCCCGTTTAAATAAAAAAAAATCATTTCAGTAGGCCTTTAAGCAAACTGAAACTAGTTAAGAACTATCTCAGATCCCTAACTAGCCAAGAGAGGCTAAATAACCTTGTTTGACTTACAAATAGAAGTCGGCTAAATTGACAATTGGCCTTTAAAGTCCTCATTAGCAAATTTGCTAACAAAAAGGCTTGGCGTGGGCTTTCTGATGAGACTTCCAGTTAACAAACAAACCAATTTTATTAAGCTTGTTGTTGTTTTTGATATTTATTTCATAACAATGTATGTATATGTGTCAACTGTACGTGGCTTGTATATATGCATTTTCATGAAAGGAATAAAAAGAAATGAAATGATGATGATTCCATGTGCTCTTTGTTTTACTTGCACATCTGAAAAACAACAAAATAAATGGGGTAGAGGAGCCCACACCGGTAATCTGTCAGGGGGCCCAGAATTCCTAGCAACGGCCCTGGGGAGAGGTAGTTAACACATTTAGACATGTGGTTAAAACGTTATTCTGTAGGGAATACTTGGTGTGTTTTCTATGTTATTATTGTTGACTGTTGGTGACTTCAGCTGCATCAAGAAATGACAAACTATGAACAACCAATAACTGAGGAGAAATATAACCTCAGAGAAAAATGTAACTTAGAGCACTTATATGCATGTACAACACTTAAAACCTTTAGGATATCAGTATATGGAATTAAATTATGGAATGGATTAAGTAACAAAATCAAACAGTGTACTAACATGATCCAGTTTAAGACACGGTTCAAACTCAAAGTGTTTACAAAGTATACCAAGAAGAACCATGATAAACATTTTAAACTTTTTGATAATCACATTCACCTCAAATACACCTGAAATACAACTTACTTCACAAATTACTATTTATATATTTTTATTTTGTATTTATTTCATTATGTATGGAGTATATTGTGAACAAATTGAGAACAGGGAGTGAACAAAAGTTTTAGCAATTACTATGTAATGGAAAAGGGGTAGGATAAAAATGAGCTCTGCTTCTTCTTACTCCTTTTCATGTTGAAAAGAGAAACTGGAAATTGTGATGTATCCTGTTGTGATTGTATGTATGTTCGAAATAAACTCAAACCATAAATTATGACAAGTAATAATAAACCTTAATAGATGAACAAACGTGTCAAAGGTGCATTTAATGCAATTTTGTTTGCAGGTTGTTTTTTTTTCTTTTTTTGCTTGTTTGTTTACTTATAGTGAGGAGCACGGTGAAACAGGGGTTCGTGTGTGTGCCTCACAATAAGAAGGTCCTGATTTTGATCCCCGAGCTCGGGGTCTTTCTGTGTGGAGTTTGCATGTTCTCTCTGTGACTGCGTGGGTCCCCTCTGGGTACTCTGGCTTCTTCCCACCACCAAAGATATGCACCTGGGGATAGGTGAATTGGCAACACTACAGTCGTGGTCAAAAGTTTACATACACTTGTAAAGAACATAATGTCATGGCTGTCTTTAGTTTCCAATAATTTCTACAACTCTTATTTTATTGTGATAGAGTGATTGGAGCACATACTTTTTGGTCACAACAAACATTCATGAAGTTTGGTTCTTTTATGAATTTATTATGGGTCTACTGAAAATGTGACCAAATCTGCTGGGTCAAAAGTATACATACAGCAATGTTAATATTTGGTTACATGTCCCTTGGCAAGTTTCACTGCAATAAAGGGCTTTTGGTAGCCATCCACAAGCTTCTGGCAAGCTTCTGGTTGAATTTTTGACCACTCCTGTTGACAAAATTGGTGCAGTTCAACTACATTTGTTGGTTTTCTGACATGGACTTGTTTCTTCAGCATTATCCACACTTTTAAGTCAGGACTTTGGGAAGGCCATTCTAAAACCTTTGTCTGATTTAGCCATTCCTTTACCACTTTTGACGTGTGTTTGGTGTCATTGTCCTGTTGGAACACCCAACTGCGCCTAAGACCCATCCTCCGGGCTGTTAATTTTAGGTTGTCCTGAAGAATTTGCAGGTAATCCTCCTTTTTCATTGTCCCATTTACTCTCTGTAAAGCACCAGTTCCATTGGCAGCAAAACAGGCCCAGAGCATAATACTACCACCACCATGATTGACGGTAGGTGTGGAGCCATGACATTATGTCCTTCACAAGTGTATGTAAACTTTTGACCACGACTGTAAATTTGCCCTAGTGGGTGAATGTGAGTGTGAATGTTGTCTGTCTATCTGGGTTGGCACTGTGATGAGGTGGCGACTTGTCCAGGGTGTACCCCGCCTGCAGCTGAGATAGGCTCCAGCACCCCCCGCGACCCCGAAAGGGACAAGCGGTAGAAAATGGATGGATGGGTTTACTCACACTTCATATCACCATTGTGTTGTTATTGTTAGAGAGAAAGGGAAAGTAAGATTTAGTGGCAAGATCCGCTACAAACTGCCATTGTTGTAAAAGTTTTTTTTAACTCTTGCAACTAGGCTGTTCCACTTGAAGTACAGGTGCTCTTACATGCATGTTTGTCCCTGCGGATGCATGTGAGCGCTCTGGAGACGAGCCGATCATCATCATCATAATCATCACTTTTCAGGGAACAATAACTTGCTGAATCACCTTCTCCATATGTAACCTTAAGCCCCTTCATCCCCACTTAGTCAGGCTTTGAGGAGACTTCCTTTTGATGAGTAAACACCAGAAATGTTACAATATCTGCAAAAGCATGCAAAGTCAGAAAGACATTGTGGTGATGATCCAAATAAAGTTGCGGTTCGGAGGTTCATTTGTGTCTTCATTACCAAAGCTTTTTATGACACTGGATTTATCTAACTACCTTTTTTGTTTTTTTAATTTTCTGTACTAAATTTTCAATCAAATCAAGTTGACAATTTCATTGAATAAAGATTTTTGAGAAAAAGGTGTGTGTTTAAAAATGCAGTTTGTTAAAATACAGTTGTACCTAAACTTACCAGCTCAATTGACTCTGTGACCGAGCTCTTAACTCGAAACACTTGTACCTCAAATCAAAATCTCCTATTGAAATTGAAATAAATATTATCGGTGCTTGCCACTCCCCCTCCCCCTCACCTCCAAAAAGCACCATTTTTACATGTCTCATGCCTTTTAAAAAGCAAAACAAAATTTTTAATAATAAATATTGTCTAAAAACTATATAATAGAATGTACGAGTACTAACAACTACAGAAGTTATATGAAGTAATGTAATAATAATGTTTTTACCTCGGAGAGTGGATTACGGTATATCTTTCAGCTATTTTCCCATCAAACCCACCATCAGCAGCTTTTCTATATTTTCATGGATAAATTTCCGCCGTTTACATATTCTTTAACATTTTTGGCTTGCTTCAATAGGTGAAGACTAGCAGGGATATTTTTAAATTGTTTTGCCAAGTAAAATTAAAATACAACAAATACAACTAGACAGAGTAGATATTGAAAGGGACAGGAAACCTCATGTAAAAAATATACAACATAAAGTAGCAAGAAACAAGTCAATGATAATTAAAGCAAAATATGTTCTCGACAAAAATCACTCCATATTCTCTACTGCTCGCTAGTGTTACCATATCTGAGTTATTGAGTTGAAATATGGGGAAACAACTACAAATGTGCGCTTCATTCACTAACGGTGTTACAAAAAAAGATCAATTAGAATAATACATAATGTTGGATATAGAGAACATTCAAAGTCTTAATTTACTGAATCGAATATTCTGAAATTCAACAACTTGGTGCATTTGCAAGCAGCTAAAATGATGTACAAAGCTAACAATAACTTGCTACCCAAGAACGTTCAACAATTTTTCTCAACAAAAGAGAAGAAATATAAAATCGAATTTAATATGCACGTACAACACTTAAGACCTTCAGCATATCCACGTGTGAAATAGATTAAGCAAGGAAATCAAACAAAGCACAAATATGATTCAGTTGAACACACTGTTCAAACTACAAGTGTTCACAAAGTACAAAGAAGAAGAATTATGATAAACATCACAAACCTTTAGGGAAAAAAAAGGTAATCACATTCATCTTCTAGGAGAACCATAAATTACTTAACTATGTATTTATGTTAAATGTAATCAATGTGTTTATGTTTGTATGTCGAATATTTATTTATGTATTTGATATTTGTTTACTTATTGTATAATAATTCATGTATTCATTTATTTATTAACTGATCTGTTCTGTTACAAACAGAGAACAAAGAAATGGGATAAAACTGCTACGGTATGAAAAGGGGTAGGATTAAATAAGCTCTGCTTTTTCCTACTCCTTTTTTCAAAGACTGTAATGAAACAACTGGAAATATGTGATGCATTACATTGTAATTGTATGTTCGCAATAAACAGAATCTAACAAACTATAACTAAGTTAGAGAGCTGCTTTGTCATGTTTTTGATTCTTTATTTTTTAATAAGAACAGTGTCACGTGACTGCAAACTTGACACCTCATTGGCTGGTCCTGATACTTGATCAATAATTCAGTCTTAATTTACCGGAAGTGAGTTTTGAAGCAATAAATATTTCTTCACTTAATTTTTTTTGCACTGAATTTTTATGAACTGAAATTTTAGACACATGCGTTTTGGTCACACATTTGTATTGTCAGCGTAATTTGATGTAAAAAAAAGAAGGTTTTTTTTGTTTTTCGTTTGGTTCATATGGCTGATTGTGCTTCTGGAAACAAATGTCACCATGGGCTACATACTGTAAAAAAGGTGGGCTGCTGTGGTTTGCTGTTGAAAAGGTCTTTAGAAGTCACTGGAGTAGAGAATACATGAAAAGTGCAGCACAATGACTCTTTAACTAGGTAAAACACCAAGGGCAGCCCAGGTGTTGTTCAAACATGTGTCTTTGAAGTTAGTGACTGAAATGCAAATTGACATGTTTGATCCTGAACTTGATGACACAACACTTTCTTTATGTTTGCTCCACTTTTTTCTTTTATCTTTTAGATTTTGCAAGTCATTTTCTGGAAATACCCATGGGGCTAAATTCTGATTCATTTTCTTTCTTAGTGACATTATTGGAATTCCCATGCAAGCGTGAGTAAATTCTCATACGTACCATTTTCCATGTACTCCGTGACAATATAAATGGGCTCCTGGCTCACCACGGCAAAGAGCCGCACAAGGCGAGGATGTAGTAGGTTCTTCATCATGTTGGCTTCTTCCAGAAAAGCTTCTGCTGACATCGAGCCGATCTTTAGAACTTTAACGGCAACCTTCCTGTCATTATTGTAGAGACCTGAAAAGAGATACTTTTTGAAACTGGAGAAACGACAGGAAGATTTTTGCATATTTATTATACTGTATGACTGTGGTAGGCATGTAACGATAAACAGTGGTAATGGTAACTGTGGTAAAACTCCCAACGGTTGGTATTGCCGTTTTAAATTACAGTAAAATGATCAAAAACGGAATTGATAACTGCACTTTAATGAACTCACAGACTGACTGGTGCTAGCTCGCTAGCTTAAATGCTAACATTAAAACAAAAGACATTAACGACTAAATTGTTGTGGTTTTCCCTCTGTAGTTATAATAGTGAAATTTGCTGAAGAAAATTAATGAAACATTGTAAACAAAAAGACTGAGAAAAGTATCTGACCAACATAGGAATTCAAAAATGTGCAAAATAAGCGTTATTCATCACAACAAAGTACATGTGTATTACTGCAAGGAAAATGCGAAAAATTATATCTCAACCTTCACATGAGAAAAAACACACACAACTGTTACAAATAATTTATGCTGAAGACGAGTAAACATTACACATAATCTTAAAGTACATTACTATAGAAATGCCACTTTGTATACCAGCTGTAAAAATAAATCAGACTGTAGATTAAATATAGAATAAAAAATACTGTATGTAATTGCAAGATAATCTGTAAACATGGCATTCAGTGCAAAAAATTATTTTTATCCAATACTTTTAGGTTTATTTAGCATAAATTATCTACGTAAAGGAATAATCGTGGAAACATGAACATTCCTATAAATTAACATTTTAAGCGACTTGTCGACAACAACAAATCTTTAGCGATTAATTTCTACAATCAACGTTGTTGATTACGTCGACTAATCGTTGCAGCCTGAGTAATAGACATAATGTTAAATTAGAACCTAATTCAAAACATGTGTAATGCATGCCAGCTAGTGTGATGCCTCAAGAGTGGGGATAGGCACAAAAACCTGGTTCCATGAATTTAGGACCACAAATGGTTTTCAGTTTTACAAATAAAAAAGGGAATAAGAAGTATTTGTCAACAAAATCTTCTTCATGAGCAACCTGCATTAACATTTGATTAGAGCTTAAGAAAGACAAGTCAGTGTCTCACCAACCACAAACTGCTTGTCACTGGTGAAGACAGAATGCTGGAAGCGACACAACTCATAATTACATTATGCTTATCACTCAAAATAAGACTTTTATGTATTTATTTTGGTGTTTGACATATTCACTCACTTGTAAAACATTTTGATACTGGAACAGAAGATTATTTCTATCTCTTTTGACATTAGATGCTGAAAGGCGTCTTAGATTGAGTTATGTTGAATCTTGGAAACCAGACTGTAGGAACAAATGCCTAAGAAATGTGGACAAGTTCAAGCGTTGGTCATGTTTTCCCACACACACAGTGGCAAAAGTTCATCACAACTGGTAGTAGGGGATTTTAATAAGAGAGGAACTACTCCCAATAATTGATACAGGGGTCGTGAGACAGATTACATAACCGATACCCAGGTAAACAACTGTTTAACCTCTGGGTGAACTCGAACAATGGACAGTCATGCGTCTATTGTTAACTGAGAATTCCCCCAATGCAGAAGTGCCATGGAAAGGTAGATTTATGTAGTTTGAGTTATGCTGCATGACAAGGTACATTCCTTGCATAATCCTTTGGGTCAAACAGCTCAAAGTAGCCCACAGTTAAAACTGTATTGGGCAATAACACTGACCATAGGGCGCCAGTAGCTCAGACCCGGAAGGGACTGCGGGCAAAACATCCCAAGGAAATATGCCAATCTGCTCAACTGGAGTTTGCAGTTCTGTTTGTTACCTCATACAGGTCAAAAAGCATGCATACTAGGCTGATTAGAAACTCTAACTTGTCCATAGGTATGAACGTGAATGTGAATTGTTACTGTATGTGTCTACTGTGACGGAACTCTTAACCCAAAACACTTTTATCTCAAATGACTGTCTCCCATTGAAATTAATTGATGGTGTTTGCCCTCCCCCCAAAACATCATAATTTTAACACGTAACATGCCTTTTAAAAATATGAATTAACTTTCAGATCACAAAAATATTGTATGAAAACAATACAATAAAACAGAGGTTGCCAACCCGTCGATTGCGATTGACCAGTTGATCTTTGGGACCCTAATGGTCGATCACGAAAATGTCAGAAAACATCCATCCATCCATCCATCCATCCATCCATCCATTTTCTACCACTTATTTCCTTCGGGGTCGCTGGAGCCTATCTCAGCTACAATCGGGCGGAAGGCAGGGTACACCCTGGACAAGTCGCCACCTCATCGCAGAAATATTTATTATAATAAATGATAAATGGGTTATACTTGTATAGCGCTTTTCTACCTTCAAGGTACTCAAAGCGCTTTGACAGTATTTCCCCATTCACCCATTCACACACACATTCACACACGGATGGCGGGAGCTGCCATGCATGGCCCTAACCAGCAGCCATCAGGAGCAAGGGTGAAGTGAAATTGAAAACATGGCGGCGCATTGAAATGCAGCAGCTTGAAGATGCTCTTGGGAGTGTAGAGCGATTTGGCAAAAAACACCCGTCATTTCTGTCAATTTCATGGCTGGCTCAAAGCGTGAACACTCTGTGATCACATACGACCGACAGACAATTTTGGATGTGAATAGATCGGGTCGTTATAGACTGAAAGATGCATGTACGGTGGACCTCCTCGCTAGCATGGGAATACTTCGCGGGCTACATCGAGCGGCCTTTGTAGCAGCGGAGTCAAGTACTAGCGGAGACCGTCAATGGAGGAGACGTAAGCGGTGTGAGCGGAAGCAGAAGCGGGGATGCCGAGCGGGGCTAACAACAAAGGTGAATCATCAAAGAAGCGTGGAGTGTCCGGGTAAGAAGTAATTTAACCTGCACACATAGCAATTCTCTTAGAATAAAACACAACTCACATAATGTTTTTTCTTTTGTGACTGTGTCAGAGGCACATTGTACTGAGGTGGCTAACTATGATGCGTTCAGTTTATCGCAGCATCAAGCAAACAATCTGAAAATTCCTGTCGTATCAATTCCTAGATATGGTCGAAACTATTTAAAGTGCACTACGCATAATAAACGCAACATTATTAATATTGTTACCTCGGATAATTTCAACAAACAATCCTCAAAACAGCCCACTACCTATAATATGGGCTTTTTAAACATAAGATCATTATCTTCCAAAACATTATTAGTTAATGAGGTCATTAGAGACAACAAACTTGATGTCGTTGGTCTCGCCGAGACCTGGCTCAAACCAGACGATTTTTTTGCGCTAAATGAGGCATCTCCTCCTAACTATACGAATGCACATGTTGCCCGTCCTCTTAAAAGGGGAGGGGGTGTCGCACTAATATACAATGAAAACTATAATTTTACACCTAACCTAAATAATAAATATAACTCGGTTGAGGTGCTCACTATGAGGTTTGTCACACCGCTACCTCTCCACCTGGCTGTTATCTACCGCCCCCTGGGCCCTATTCGGACTTCATCAGTGAATTCTCAGAGTTTGTTGCTGATCTAGTGACGCACGCCGACAATATAATCATAATGGGGGACTTTAATATCCATATGAATACCCCATTGGACCCTCCATGCGTGGCGCTCGAGACTATAATTGATAGTTGTGGTCTTACACAAATAATAAATGAACCCACACATCGCAACGGTAATACGATAGATCTAGTGCTTGTCAGGGGTGTCACCACCTCTAAAGTTACGATACTCCCGTACACTAAAGTAATGTCCGATCATTACCTTATAAAATTCGAAGTTCTGACTCATTGTCAACAAACTAATAATAATAATAATAACTACTATAGCAGCCGCAACATTAATGCTGCCACAACGACGACTCTTAATGACCTACTGCCTTCGGTAATGGCACCATTCCCAAATTATGTGGGCTCTATTGATAACCTCACTAACAACTTTAACGACGCCCTGCGCGACACCATTGATAGTGTAGCACTAAAGCTAAAAAGGGCCCCTAAAAGGCGTACCCCATTGTTTACAGAAGAAACTAAAGCCCAGAAATTATCATGTAGAAAGCTGGAACGCAAATGGCGTGCGACTAAACTTGAGGTTTTCCATCAAGCATGGAGTGATAGTTTAATAACTTATAAACGCATGCTTACCTCAGCTAAAGCTAAATATTACTCAAATCTCATCCACCTCAACAAAAATGATCCTAAATTTTTGTTTAGTACAGTAGCATCGCTAACCCAACAAGGGACTCCTCCCAGTAGCTCCACCCACTCAGCAGATGACTTTATGCATTTCTTTAATAAGAAAATTGAAGTCATTAGAAAAGAGATTAAAGACAATGCATCTCAGCTACAACTGGGTTCTATTAACACAGATATGACTGTATATACGACGGACACTGCCCTCCAAAATAGTTTCTCTCTCTTTGATGAAATAACATTGGAGGAATTGTTAAAATGTGTAAAAGGGACAAAACAAACAACATGTTTACTTGACCCAATTCCTGGGAAACTTATCAAGGAGCTTTTTGTATTAATAGGTCCATCAGTGTTAAATATTATAAACGTATCACTTTCCTCTGGCACTGTTCCCCTAGCATTCAAAAAAGCGGTTATTCATCCTCTACTCAAAAGACCTAACCTCGATCCTGATCTCTTGGTAAACTACCGGCCGGTGTCCCACCTTCCGTTTATCTCGAAAATCCTCGAAAAAATTCTCGCACAGCAGCTAAATGAACACTTAGCGTCTAACAATCTCTGTGAACCTTTTCAATCCGGTTTCAGGGCAAATCACTCTACGGAGACAGCCCTCGCAAAAATGACTAATGATCTATTGCTAACGATGGATTCTGATGCGTCATCTATGTTGCTGCTTCTTGATCTTAGCGCCGCTTTCGATACTGTTGATCATAATATTTTATTAGAGTGTATCAAAACGCGTATTGGGATGTCAGACTTAGCCTTGTCTTGGTTTAACTCTTATCTTACTGACAGGATGCAGTGTGTCTCCCATAACAATGTGACTTCGGACTATGTTAAGGTAACGTGCTGAGTTCCCCAGGGTTCGGTTCTTGGCCCTGCACTCTTTAGTATTTACATGCTGCCGCTAGGTGACATCATACGCAAATACGGTGTTAGCTTTCACTGTTATGCTGATGACACTCAACTCTACATGCCCCTAAAGCTGACCAACACGCCGGATTGTAGTCAGCTGGAGGCGTGTCTTAATGAAATTAAACAATGGATGTCCGCTAACTTTTTGCAACTCAACGCTAAGAAAACGGAAATGCTGATTATCGGTCCTGCTAGACACCGACATCTATTTAATAATACCACCTTAACATTTGACAACCAAACAATTAAACAAGGCGACTCGGTAAAGAATCTGGGTATTATCTTCGACCCAACTCTCTCGTTTGAGTCACACATTAAGAGTGTTACTAAAACGGCCTTCTTTCATCTCCGTAATATCGCTAAAATTCGTTCCATTTTGTCCACAAGCGATGCTGAGATCATTATCCATGCGTTCGTTACATCTCGTCTCGATTACTGTAATGTTTTATTTTCGGGCCTCCCTATGTCTAGCATTAAAAGATTACAGTTGGTACAAAATGCGGCTGCTAGACTTTTGACAAAAACAAGAAAGTTTGATCATATTACGCCTATACTGGCTCACTTGCACTGGCTTCCTGTGCACCTAAGATGCGACTTTAAGGTTTTACTACTTACGTATAAAATACTACACGGTCAAGCTCCTGCCTATCTTGCCGATTGTATTGTACCATATGTCCCGGCAAGAAATCTGCGTTCAAAGAACTCCGGCTTATTAATGATTCCCAGAGCCCAAAATAAGTCTGCGGGCTATAGAGCGTTTTCTATTCGGGCTCCAATACTATGGAATGCCCTCCCGGTAAAAGTTAGCGATGCTTCCTCAGTAGAAGCATTTAAGTCTCATCTTAAAACTCATTTGTATACTCTAGCCTTTAAATAGACTACCTTTTTACACCAGTTGATCTGCCGTTTCTTTTCTTTTCTTCTCTACTCTGCTCCCAACCCGGGGTGGACCGCTAGCCTGTGCATCGGATGGGGACATCTCTACGCTGCTGACCCGTCTCCGCTCGGGATGGTTCCTGCTGGCCCACTATGGACTGGACTTTCGCTGATGTGTTGGACTTTCACAATATTATGTCAGACCCACTCGACATCCATTGCTTTCGGTCTCCCCTAGAGGGGTGGTGGGGGGGTTACCCACATATGCGGTCCTCTCCAAGGTTTCTCATAGTCATTCACATTGACGTCCCACTGGGGTGAGTTTTCCTTGCCCGTATGTGGGCTCTGTACCGAGGATGTCGTTGTGGCTTGTACAGCCCTTTGAGACACTTGTGATTTAGGGCTATATAAATAAACATTGATTGATTGATTGAAGTGTCCTGCCCAAGGACACAACGGACGTGACTAGGATGGTAGAAGGTGGGGATTGAACCCCAGTAACCAGCAACCCTCCGATTGCTGGCACGGCCACTCTACCAACTTCGCCCATTAGAAAACAAATATGTATTAATATGACATCAGTGACACCCCCACCCAGAGAGTGGTCAACAGACTTGCCACAAGGCACACATTTTAACCCCTGAACAGGCACGCTCGCCTCACTCACATCCCGCCGCACTCGACAACGCGGCCACAACCCCCGAGCACGGCCACACACTACACTTGCTCCACTCGACGTGCACTAAAATCATTGAGCAGCAACAATGCATTAAGGCTGACCGTTGCATTTTCTAGCATCCAACATCAAACAACTCTTCCCTCAACCTGCGACGGGAAGCTTACAAGCCAAATAACAGAGTCCCTGAACATTGCTCCAAAGTTCGGATTTTGTGTTGATTTATTGTGCATACAAAAAAAACTGACACGTGAAAGGAAAGTAACATATGATAAAACAAGGCGGCAGCTAAAGAAGGACTTCCCTGTTTATCCCCTCTTTATCACACAAGAAAAACCTGTCAAGAAAACACCTGTGTTTACTACTTCCACCGCTGACGTAAGACAACCATTGACTCGTGTCCCCATATGTAGCCGTATGATGAACAAATATACTACGGTACTAAGACTATAGCGGCCATAAACGGTTAGCTTCTACAGCAGTGGTGCCCAAGGTGCACCACAGGGGCCATCTGTGGTTCTTGACTCATTTGTCATTGTCCCTAGACACATTACAAAAAACAAAAACAAAAACACCAGCAAAAATTGGGAAAAAAGCAATAAGCGTAATGAAAAAAAGCACCTTTGGCAGAAATTACAGCCTCAAGTCTTTTTGAATACGATGCCACATGCTGGCACACCTATCCTTGGACAGTTTCTCCCATTCCTCTTTGCAGCACTTCTCAAGCTCCATCAGGTTGGAAGGGAAGCGTAGGTGCACAGCCATTTTCTGATCTATTTAGAGATGTTCAATAGGATTCAAGTCTGGGCTCTGACTGGGTCACTCAAGGACTTTTACACAGTTGTCCTAAAGCCATTACTTAGATATCATGGCTGTGTGCTTAGGGACGTTGTCCTGCTGAAAGATGAACCGTCGGCCCAGTCTGAGTTCTACAGTGCTCTGGACCAGATTTTTATCCATGATGTCTCTGTACATTGCTAAATTCATCTTGCCCTTTATCCTGACTAGTCTCCCAGTTATTGCCGCTGAAGAACATCCCCACACCATGATGCTACCACAATCATGCTTTACTGTAGGGATGGTATTGGCCTGGTGATGAGCGGTGCCTGGTTGCCTCCAAACATGACGCCTGGCATTCACTCCAAATAATGCTGGTTTATAATAATTTTCTGGTCTCACCAGACCAGAAAATTTTGTTTCTCATGGTCAGTCTTTCAGGTTTGGCAAACGTTTTACTAAGAAATAGCTTCCGTCTGACCACTCTACCATACAGGCCTGATTAATGGATTGCTGCAGAGACTGTTGTCCTTCTGGAAGGATCTCCTCTCTCCATAGAGGAATGTTGTAGCTCTGATAGTGTGACCATCGGAATCTTGGTCATCCCCTTAACTAGGGCCCTTCTACCCCTATCACTCAGTTTAGATGGCCGACCAGCTCTAGGAAGAGTCTTGGTGGTTCCATACGTCTTCCATTTACGGATGATGGAGGCCACTGTGCTCATTTGGTCCTTCAAGGCAGCAGATATTTTCCCCGGATTTGTGCATCAAGACAATCCTGTCTCGGAGGTCTTGAGACAGTTGCTTCGACTTCATTATTGGTTTGTGCTTTGCCATGCACTGTCAAGTGTTGGACCTTATATATAGACAAGTGTGTGCCTTTCCAAATCATGTCCAACCCACTTGATCTATCACAGAAGGACTCCAGTTAAGCTGCAGGAACATCTCAAGGATAATCAGTTGAAACAAGATGCACCTGATCTCTCTTTTGAGCTTCATGGCAAAGGTTGTAATTACGTATGTATATGTGATTTCTTAGTTTTGCAAAACTTTCTAAAAACAAATAAAATAAATATTGTCATTATGGGGTATTGTGTGTAGAATTTTGAGGGCAAAAATATGTTATTCCATTTTGAGATAAGGCTGTAACATAACAAAATGTGGAAGAAGTGAAGCGCTGTGAATACTTTCTGGCGGCACTGTAACTCGAAATTTTCATTGAAACTTGAAGCCGGCAGCTCTTATTTCAAAAAGGTCTTAGGTTGAGGTGCTACTATATTACATAACACAAGTTGGAGTGTAATGATATGTGTTCTTCCACATACCCATCAAAACATCCAGTAAACAGAACACAATGTTGATGTTTCCCTCACCCATCCACACATCTCCAAATTGGCCTGCACCAAGCTTGTTCACCAATTTCAAGGACTCTCGAGGGATCTCCCACTCATCTTGCCACCATGGTTTCTGAGGCATTCTCGACTGGCATGGCTTCACCAACTTGGTGCATAAGCCGTTGGCATCAACTGGGTGATGGAAAGTGAATCACACAAAGTTACCACAACAAGAACCTTGAATGATACATGTTTGCTGTTTGCACATACGTGAATGATGCTGGACGAGCTCCTTCAGGGAACTACAACATATCTTGGTGGTGATGTAGAAACCACCATTGTCCAAGTTGCGGATCCTGTAGTGCTTCACTCCTTCACCAGTGCTTTGGTCCAAGTCTCTGACTGATAAGGAGTACGACCCTGAAGCAAAATAGAGGCAGTATAGTGTTGTTTGCATGGTTGAGATCTCAAGCTTTTGCTTTTCACCATTACATGTTATTTCTTCTTTGAGAAAAAAACAATGTTGTTAGAAAACCAAACACAAACACACCACGATTATTTTTTTCACTTCAACCATAGCGAATATTTGCACTGTACTCAGCGCCATTGTCCTTTATTTTGCATGCACCACAATAGCACTTTAGCAATATTACAGTTTTTTCCATTTGCTTACACACAATTTTACTAACTGTGTGTCTTTTTTGAAAAGGATTTACACACTATTCCTAACACAACATTCAATTTTCTTCATTCTTAGATTATTTGCAAAATGACACACTTTCTTCGGTCAAAACACATGCCCATTCATCAAAATAAAGCAAGCATTTGTAAAAATGCAGTTTTATTGTCATCTCACTCACACAGACTTCAAATGATAAGACACTATTGGAGTTACCCAGAACAGTGATAAATACAAAACACATTTGTAAAAAACCCTATTTTACTATAAGAAATCACATGTTTGGGGCATTTCGCCCGACCTTTTTAGCATATGTGATGAATGATTACTGTAACTAGACAAAATATATTGGCAAATCCATAGCAATCGTCATTGCTTACTTTGAAGTGGGCCTATACGTAAGGACCTAAAGAGAAAGTACAATTATCCTGTAATTTTTTCAAGATGCTGCAAACTGAAAACATTTATTTTTACCACAGTCAGGTAAAGTTACATATCGCAGTAGTCAACAATGGTATGCAGTACAAATTAAAATCTGAGACAAATAAAAAGGTTTGAAAAAAAATCTGGAGATAAAAATTACAAATGGAAAAAACAGATCCCACCCTAAACGTCGACAACCCACACACACAGATACTTGGTGTGTTTATTGCATGAATTTGGTTGAAATCTTCTTTTTATAGTTTATGGTTTATAGTTTGAGTTTATTTCAAACATGCATACAATTACAACATGATACATCACAATTTCCAGTTTGTCTTTTCAACATGTTCGAAAGGAGGAGGAAGAAGCCGAGTTTATTTAATCCTATCCCTTTTCCATTACATAGCATTTGTTAACACTATTGTTCACTTCCTGTTCTCAATTTGTTCACAATACATTGCTTAAATAATAAAATAAAATAAGAATACAATAACAATAAATAGATAATAAATACTGAAGTAAGTATATAATATTGTGAGATGAATAATATTATCCATACATTCAAAATGTTTATCATGATTCTTCTTCTTTGTATTTTGCAAACACTTTGAGTTTGAACAATTTCTTAAACTGAATCATATTAGTACTTTGTTTGAGTTATTTGCTTAATCCATTCTATAATGTAATTCCACATACTGATATGCTAAAGGTTTTAAGTGTTGTACGTG
Organism: Entelurus aequoreus; assembly: GCF_033978785.1. Classification (NCBI taxonomy): domain Eukaryota; kingdom Metazoa; phylum Chordata; class Actinopteri; order Syngnathiformes; family Syngnathidae; genus Entelurus; species Entelurus aequoreus. The sequence continues at coordinate 41,507,479 of NC_084733.1, read as the reverse complement.
CATACACATGCTTTAAGTTAAATTTTTCTCTGAGATTATATTTCTCCTCTTTTGTTGAGAAGAATTGTTGTGTGTTGTTGGGTAGTAGATTATAGTTTGTTTTGTGTATCATTTTATCAGTTAGCAAATTCACTATATCGTGGAATGTCAATATTTTTTATTCAATAAATAAAGGGTTTGAATGTTCTCTATATCCTACATTATGTATTATTCTAACTGATCTTTTTTGTAACACGATTAATGAATGAAGTGTACTTTTGTAGTTATTTACCCATATTTCTACACAATAACTCAGATATGGTAACACTAGCAAGAAGTAAAGAATATGAATTGATTTTTGGTCCAATACATAATAATATATTGTATATTTTTATATGAGATTTCCAGTTCATTTTTATAATCAATTATTACACACAGAAGTAGGATTTCATTTACTCTTTTAATTTCTATTCTGTCTATTTGTATTTGTGTTTGACTTTCTTTTCCCCTGTTACAAAATAACATTATTTTAGTTTTACTAAGATTTGAGGGTAGCCTTTTTTTGTCAAACCATCCCTTTAATTTATTAATTTCTTCTGTTATTATTTGCATTAGCTTTTTTGTGTTCTCTCTTTAACAAAACACAGTTGTATCATCTGCGAATAATACTATTAATGCTAACTTTACTAATGTTATTTATATCAGGATTGAACAATTTTGGTCCCAACATTGATTCCTGTGGTACACCACAGGATTTATTTATATTTATTTTAAAACACATGTAAAAAAAAACTACTGAATCAGGTTTTTAAAGATTGGATTAACAAATCAAGATAACCAGGGAAAGGTGTGTCCTGATTTTTAATCTGAGACATGCGAGAAACTCAGCGCTCAGACAAGAGAAGTGCCGTTGGCAAACAGGAAGTGGAAAGCAAAAGTAGCTAGCAGGAAATAATATATAAACTAATGAAACTAATACTAAAGTCCAAACTGTCATGTGAGATCATGACACATATAACCTGTCATTATATCCCTAAATGTGATTACAAATCTATCTGGCTTTTCTTTACTTCAGAGTGTAAAGTAGAGATTAGCTGATCCAAATAGGATTGTCATTAGTGGATAATACACATCATAATATTATACTATTATTAGTATGATTATATTATTATTAGTGCATTATAATATTATACTATTATTAGTATGATTATATTATTATTAGTGCATCTCCTGGGGGTTAAGTCTCCTCCTGTCTTTAAAAACTAGTAACGCATCTGTATCTAACTTTAAATCGAGGGTCATTGAACGCACCACAGTTATAGGCAATGACATGCAAAAGTGACACTTTTACATAACTTTCTCCTATGCTGCCACAAATATATACACTACCGTTCAAAAGTTTGGGGTCACCCAAAGAATTTTGTGGAATAGCCTTAATTTCTAAGAACAAGAATAGACTGTTGCGTTTCAGATGAAAGTTCTCTTTTTCTGGCCATTTTGAGCGTTTAATTGACCCCACAAATGTGATGCTCCAGAAACTCAATCTGCTCAAAAGAAGGTCAGTTTTGTAGCTTCTGTAACAAGCTAAACTGTTTTCAGATGTGTGAACATGATTGCACAAGGGTTTTCTAATCATCAATTAGCCTTCTGAGCCAATGAGCAAACACATTGTACCATTAGAACACTGGAGTGATAGTTGCTGGAAAAGGGCCTCTATACACCTATGTAGATATTGCACCAAAAACCAGACATTTGCAGCTAGAATAGTCATTTACCACATTAGCATTGTATAGAGTGTATTTCTTTAAAGTTAAGACTAGTTTAAAGTTATCTTCATTGAAAAGTACAGTGCTTTTCCTTCAAAAATAAGGACATTTCAATGTGACCCCAAACTTTTGAACGGTAGTGTATATATATTTTTTAACCTTTCGTCTATCACCTCATCCTTGTTCCAAGAGGCTGGTGCAGTGTGTGAATGCTGAAAGGTGAGCTTAGGTGACGTTATAACATCTGTGTTGAGTGAAATCTTTAAAGTTAGGTTCACAATTTTGACAGTGCATATTGGTAGTCTTAGACATTCTTAATTTAAAGTAAAAAAGTTAAAGTACCCATGATTGTCACACACACACTAAGTGTGGCGAAATTATTATCTGCCTTTGACCCATCACCCTTGATCACCACATGGGAGGTGAGGGGAGCAGTGAGCAGCAGTGGTGGCCGCGCCCGGGAATCATTTTTGGTGATTTAAACTCCAATTCCAACCTTTATTGCTGAGTGTCAAGCAGGGAGGTAATGGGTCCCATTTTTATAGTCTTTGGTATGACTATTTGATTCCAGCAACATTATTATTTAACTTTTACAGGTATATTCATTCTATATTAACATTTATGATGTAATTTTTATAACTTAAATGTGTAAATGACGGAAGAAGAAAACAATTTGACTTTACAAAAGCCTAGGGCACCCCTGGTACAACGTCCCGATGTCAACACCCCTGCCTGAGGATACCTACTTTAAGAATTACTGATGCAGTGTCTGCTTGAAAAATCGAGGCAATTTTATTACTATCATACTTTTTACATAAAGTATTTCCAGATTATATCACTGAAGGTTAACAAGAAGGGTTATTGGGTACAATCCATAGAACACCATAGAGTATTCACTCATTAAAAACAAGTGGTGGCATATTTTGTACAGTATATATTACTGTTGTGTAGTGATAGCATTCTTATGTCACCTGGGGCTGTCTCACTGTCCCGAATGAGGAAGGAGCCCCTTGTGTTTCCAGGAGCGAGCAAGAGTCTCATGGCGTCATTTCTAGAAATGTTCCTAAAGAACCACCTGCACACACACAACAGAATTTACACTTTAATAGCAGCTAAACTGTAATGTTTCATGCCTGCGAGCCGGCATTGAAGTATGGCCCTTTTTTGTTGTATGTGACGTACGGTTCAGTCTCCACTGTGTTCATTGCAACAAAGTTGTGTGGGATGAAGCCCTGCTGTCCTGTGGTGAGAGACTCTGCCATATACCACTCCGGATCATCCCTGAATGTCATAACAAAGAAGAGTATCATGAGTAAGCCGTGTACCATTATGTGGAAGATAGATAAAAAAAACACATGTCTAATGTTATTCACCAGATGTTGTACTTTGTATTCAGATTACTGAGCTCTTTGTTGAACAATTGTACTCTGTAGTTTATTTTCTACCTCGGTAATTTAACTGATAGGTCTCACCAGTACACAATAATTTCAGCTTTTCCCTTCTGACTGGATGTTTTTTTGTCTGGAGATGCGAGACAAAACGGCACAGAGGCAAGCTTTGTTCCAGCTGCCATAACAGAAATTAATTAATTATAGTCATATTTTGCACATATCTATTTAATTGTGTAATTTATCCTTTTATGTAATGTATTTTTATATTCTATTATACATACACAATCTTATTAAATGATTTTATTACTTGTGGTGTGCCTGTGTTACAAAAAAGAGCTGTCAAAATACTAGAGAAAAATACTTTATTTTAGGATAAAAACACTAAATTAACAAACTGCATGGACAGATAAGTTTATTTGATGAGACATCCCAAATTAGGACTTGTATATCTAGAAATCAGCCTGACTTTTAAGCTAGAAGTAAGTATTTTATTCTGAAAATAAGCATTATTCAACTTGCAATTCTTAAATTAAGTATGTGGGGGAAACCAGAATATCTTATTTGAATATTTACTATTAAAACTAGAATAGAAAAAAATGAGAGATGTCCGATAATGGCTTTTTTGCTGATATCCGATATTCCGATATTGTCCAACTCTTAATTAACGATACCGATATCAACCGATACTGATATATACAGTTGTGGAATTAACACATTATTATGCTTAATTTTGTTGTGATGCCCCACTGGATACATTAAACAATGTAACACGGTTTTCTAAAATAAGAGAACAACTTCAACTCAAGTTATGGAAAAAAGTGCCAACATGGCACTGCCATATTTATTATTTAAGTCACAAAAGTGCATTATTTTTTTTAACATGCCTCAAAACAGCAGCTTGGAATGTGGGACATGCTCTCCCTGAAATAATCCTGATACCCACTACAACTATGGGAAACACTGTTAACTTTGACTTTCACAAAATGCATTTTTATTTTTAATTTTTAAAATGCCTCAAAACAACAGCTACAAAAACAATGAAGGCACACAGCTTCAGTCCAGAGTATACTATAAACTGGGCTCAATCTGCCCTGTTCTTAACGTATTCGTATGAGTAACAAAAATGTGCAAATAAAAACAAGAAAGGCACCAAAATAAAAAACTGCTTCAATCTAGACTAGTAGATAACACAGCCATCCTTTAAAGTGCATGGGGAAAAAAGGCACAAAACATAAATAAAGCAGCTTCACTCAGTCCAGAGTATTAGTCTATTTGTGCAACAGATGAAGCTCAAAGAGTGGGCCAATTCTTTTTCTCCTTGTCATCACGTGTGAGAGGTAGATTTTTCTGAATGAAAACAAGCATCTCAGCATTGTCACGATGTATGCGATTTCTGTTCTTGTCGATGATATGGGCGCAGCACTAAACAGACGTTCGCTGTCGACACTAGTGCAGGGTGCGGTGAGGTACGGGGGGGGAGGGGGGGGGTTAGTCCTGCAAGGGGTTCTGGATATTTCCTCCGTTGTGTTTATGTTGTGTTACGGTGCGGATGTTCTCCCAAAATGTGTTTGTCATTCTTGTTTGGTGTGGCGCATATTTGTAACAGTGTTAAAGTTGTCTATACGGCGACCCTCAGTGTGACCGTATGGCTGTTGATCAAGTACGCCTTGCATTCACTTGCGTGTGTGTAAAGCCGTAAATATTATGTGACTGGGCAAGCACATAAGGTTTATTGGCGCTCTGTACTTCACCCTACGTCCGTGTACACAGCGGCATTTTAAAAAGTCATAAATTATACTTTTTGAAACTGATACCGATCATTTCCGATATTACATTTTAAAGCATTTATCGGCCGATGATATCGGCAGGCCGATATTATCGGACATCCGTAAAAAAAATATAACTATTTATGCTATGTAAATAGCTTAAAACTAGGGAAATTTCGAGACATAAAATGTTAAATCCGGGCAAGTGGCAAATAATTTGCATTGTAATGTGTATTTCCTTTAATGGATGTCCTGATCTTGTTGCTTGCAAAACTAGTTTATCTTCGAGTACTAATAAAGTAACTTGACTTAACTTAACTTAACCTAACCTGACCTAACCTAACCTAACCTAACATAACCCAGCACAACGTAACACAATGTAGCGCAACGTAACATAACATATTGTGGCCCTCTACTCAGGGTCTCCCCAGGCTAAATCGGGGCCCTAAGCTGAATTTATTTTGGGGACCCCACCTTCTCTCATCATTACAAGTTTGGACACACCTTTTTTATTTATGTGAAATGATTTTTATACTTTTTTAAATCAAACTTGAATTAGAATTTGATGCATGTTTTTTAGTAAAACTAATTCATGGCGAATAAATTTGTCAATAGTGCAAAAAACGATTCTTACATCATTAAAACATTAATCATTTATTCATTTTTTTATTTTTACTTTTTTATATTTTGTAGCACTTTGAGATTTTAACAAAAGTAAAACGTGTTACAAATTTAATTCATTATTATTATTATTATTAATCTATAACCCTTCCAAAACCGTCCAATCAGGATTAAAACCCAGTACCTTTACCTAACAAGACAATAACCACAGGAGCCAGTGCGATTGAATTGGGAATTTCACCCTTACATTCCTGCCAGCGATAGAAGAAAAAGCAGCTTGGAATAAGTTTGTGGTAAAATTTAGGGCGGCGTGGCGAAGTTGGTAGAGTGGCCGTGCCACCAATCGGAGGGTTGCTGGTTACTCGGGTTCAATCCCCACCTTCTACCATCCTAGTCACAGCCGTTGTGTCCTTGGGCAAGACACTTCACCCTTGCTCCTGATGGCTGCTGGTTAGCGCCTTGCATGGCAGCTCCCGCCATCAGTGTGTGAATGTGTGTGTGAATGGGTGAATGTGGAAATACAGTCAAAGCGCTTTGAGTACCTTGAAGGTAGAAAAGCGCTATACAAGTATAACCTATTTATCATTTATTCATTAATTTACATTTTACATGCGCTTCTTCACGCAAACAGGCACCCCATGGCCGTATGTTCTGCCTATTGGGGGCGAGGTGGCCCTGCCTCTATGTAACTGCACAGTTTGGTGCAGTGATTGTCAAACTGTGGTACGCAGTTTGACTCATTATTTAGGTCAGGGTTGTCAAACTCATTTTAGATCGGGGGCCACATGGAGAAAAATCTACTCCCAAGTGAGCCGGACTGGTAAAATCACAGCACGATAACTTACAAATAAAGACAACTTCAGATTGTTTTCTTTGTTTAAAAATAGAACAAACACATTCTGAAAATGTACAAATCATAATGTTGTTGGGTTTGTTTTTTTACACTTACATTCTATCTTTATTTGTCATTATTTATACTGAATAAATGATGTGATAATGTTCATTAGTCAACTCATCTGTGTTAAGTTTCAATCTATCAAGATGAAAAAATTCTATTAAAATCAAATTACAGGATGTTATTTATGTAGTTTGCTAATTTTCTCCAACTGGCGCACTAACATCATGTGGTTTATTTTTTTTCCATATGTAGCATCATCTACAAAGAAACAAAGAATTGCTATTGCAACATCTAGTGGACACATTTAGAATTGCGGTTTCTTTCATTCAAAAATGTCGGCTCATTTTTAGGCTTAGCAAACTCATCCCGCGGGCCGGATAAAACCTGTTAGTGGGCCTGATCCGGTCCGTGGGCCGTACGTTTGACACCCCTGATTTAGGTACAGTGTTTTATTTTCCTATATTCAAACACAGTGTTACTGTTCAAACTGTGTGTAATATTACAGTGGCCAAAAATATTAAATATACTTGTTAATAACAATTAATAATAACACCTCTGCCTTATTTTAATGAATACTTAGGCCTACTACGCTACTGGTGGTACTTGGAGAGCCAAGTGTTTTGGTGAAAAAAGTTTGAGAACCACTAGTTTAGTGTAATTGTGACCCTGGCACCATGGGTGACTAATAGTTAATCATGGCAATCTTGAATCCCAATGGACACAAACCATTATAACGGTGCAAACCCAAAAATAACAGCACAACAAACACACATTGGGCAACACAAAGAGCAAGTTCTGTTAAGGAAGCCAAAGTGGTTGCTGTGATGGAGTCCGTTTGAGGTGTACTGTACTGTATTCAGAGCTCACCTGTTAATTATCTTTAGTTTTTCCCCCTTCTCAAAGCCCAGGTCACCATCATGTTCGGGTTCATAGCTGTAGCACGCTACTGCCAGGTTGTCTGCAAGTAGATTAACATCAGACATTTTTGAGCATGAAGTCTTTATTTTTGATGTTAAATGTATCATGACATTGTTTTAAACTTTATACCAGTGATTCTTAATCTGTGGTATATGTATCACTAGTGGTACCCCAAACATATGTTAAAAGTGGTAAAGGAATGGCTAAATCAGGCTAGAATTAAGGTTTTAGAATGGCCTTCCCAAAGTCCTGACTTAAACGTGTGGACAATGCTGAAGAAACAAGTCCATGTCAGAAAACCAACAAATTTAGCTGAACTGCACCAATTTTGTCAAGAGGAGTGGTCAAAAATGTAAAACTTAAGACAGCCATGACATTATGTTCTTTAGTGTATGTAAACTTTTGACCACGACTGTATATCTACTTTTCTCTTGTGGTTTAACCTAAATAATGTTACTACTAATAATGTTTTCAACTGCTGCCATTAGGCAGACCGTATTAGTGATGTGCGATACCACTGATTTTATTTCCGATCTGATATCCTGACTCGTATCAGCGATACCGATCCGATACCAATACTTTGTGCAAACAAACCTAATATGTGTGCTAACATTTAAGAAATTGTGTATTTCAAATAAAACATGTCTCATAGCAAAAAGAATACCAGACAGAATTATTTATTTACTTCAAACACTGAAGTATGTTGAGGTAGTGACGTGAATAACAATACAGCCAAGCTAATAAACCAGGAAAAATAGGACAAAATCATACAAAGTACACGGAAATGAGGTTTCAAACCATGAAAAAGGAAGTGAGTAAGATAACGAAAGCATAAAACAAATGTAACATTAAGAACTACCATTAGAATAAAAACTAATTCACAATTCAGTTACATGAACATGTTAACGTGAAAATACTGAATATGTAAAGAACAAAAGCGTCCAACATTGACACATTGCCTCATTCACAAGTTTAGTTACTTTTTTTACATTGTGTTGCTGTTAATGATACACATTGTCTCAAATAACTACAGTGCATCCAGAAAGTATTCAGAGCACTTCACTTTTTCCACATTTTATGTTACAGCCTGATTCCAAAATGGAATAAATACATTCTACACACAGTACCCCATAAGGACAATTTAAAAAGTATTTATTATTATTTTTTAAATGAAAAAAAAAAACACATACACATTGATATTCACAGCCTTTGCTCAATACTTGTTGATGCATCTTTGGGAGCAAGTACAGCCTCACATATTTTTGAATACGATGCTACAAGCTTGGCACACCTATCTTTGGGCAGCTTTACTCATTCCTCTTTGCAGCACCTCTCAAACTCCATCAGGTTGTATGGGAAACTTTGGTTTTCATCCAGGATGTCTTTTTACATTGCTGCGTTCATCGTAGTCTAGTCAGGGAGGTGACCAAGAACCCGATGGTCACTCTGTCAGAGCTACATAATTCCTCTGAGAGAAGAGAACCTTCCAGAAGGCCAACCATCTCTGCAGCAACCCACCAATCAGGCCTGTATAGTAGAGTGACCAGATGGATGCCATTTATTGGTAAAAATTTTTTGCCAAAATGCACCTGAAAGACTCTCAGACCATGAGAAACAAAATTCTCTGGTCTGACGAGATAAAGATTGAACTCTTTGGAGTGAATGCCAGGCGTCATGTTTGGAGGAAACCAGGCACCACTCATCACCAGGCCAGTACCATCCCTACAGTGAAGCATGGTGGTGGCAGCATCATGCTGTGGGGATGGTTTTCAGCGGCAAGAACTGGAAAACTCGTCAGGATAGAGGGAACGATGAATGCATTAATGTACAGAGACATCCTGGATGAAAACTAACCCTTCCCATCCAACCCGATGGAGCTTGAGAGGTGCTGCAAAGAGGAATGGGCAAAAAGGAATTGGTGAAACTGCCCAAAGATAGGTGTGCCAAGCTTGTAACATCGTATTCAAAACCACTTGAGACTGTAATTGTTGCCAAAGGTGCATCAACAAAGTTTTGAGCAAAGGCTGTGAACACTTATGTACATGTGTTGTTGTTTTTTTCCTATTCTTAATACATTTTCAAAAATTCACATTGTCAATAGGGGTTATTGTCTGTAGAAGTTTGAGGACAAAAATGATTTATTCCATTTCGGTAGAAGACTGTAACAAAACAAAATGTGGAAAAAGTGATGCGCCGTGAATACTTTCCAGATGCACAGTTACGTATCAAAAGTATCCATATTTTGATATTACTGCACAAATATATGGTATTGGTGGTATTGCTGTTTCGGTATCGAGCCGCACATCACTAGACGGTAAAGGCGATAAAGGCAAAAACTAGCAAAATGAAAAACAGTTTTTTTCCTACCGCTCTTAAACTGGTTACATTCTGCTAAGCTAAAGTTTCTGTGCAATTCTGGAATGGGACAATGCCAAATGTTTCTGTTGGAACACTACCGTAAGTCTATGCAATGTGGTATAGTGCAATATTTTGGAATGTGAGAAAGTGCATGCGTGACTGTTTTTATGACTTTTTAAAACACTTTTTAGGTACTTTTTAGTGCACTGAAAGATGACACTTTACATTGTTTTCAACTATGATGACGATGACAATAAAGGGATTCTATTCCATTCTATTCTACTGTGGAGTCGTCATACATGAAATGAGAGTACAGTACACATATTATCAGTCAGATTTTTCAGTACGTAACCAATCGTAAGGCGAATCGAGTAACATGTACATAAATATTCACAGCCTTTGCTCAATACTTTGTTGATGCACCTTTGGCAGAAATTACGGCCTCAAGTCTGTTTGAATATGATGCCACAAGCTTGGCACACCTATCTTTGGCCAGTTTTGCCCATTCCTCTTTGCAGCACCTCTCAACACATACCTGTATTGTGAGACAATATAGTCACATGCATAGATATAACAAGTCAGCCAATGTAAGCGACGTGCCTTCGAGGCAGCCATCTTATATGTATTTTGAAAATACATTATAACTTACTTATTTCACAATACAATGCCATGCAGTCTACATAACAGACAATGTAAAACATTGGCTATTAATACACATTACATGTTTTAGTAAAAAAATATACGACCAATGAAAGATTTTTGCCAGTGTCCTTGCATCAACAATATGACGTATTTTGCAACTGTGTGCATTCTTCTTGTCTTTGTTTCCGTGCCACTTACAACATTATAATAACATGGCACTTTGCCCCTACCAGCTTTGGCTCGCTGTAGGAATGCAGCCTAAAAAAAGGATAATGTATCAAGAGACATCCATGGCAACATGTCTTTTCCTCAAACAAATACAGTTGTAGTCATGTAGTAAGAGTAGTTGCTAGGAATAGTGCCAATGAGAAGCCAACACTTGAAAACCATCATCCGCCATTAAAGCCTTAGGAGCACTTCCCGTTGAAATAAGTAAACGGTTAATGATCTTCTATATTGCTTATTCCCTGGTAAAAGAAAACCAACTATGTATATATTTTGATACCAGAGCTTTATTTTCAAGGTTAGCTGTTGCAAAAGAGGAACTCTGTAGTCTTCAACATCCTGCTAAAATATTGACTTATTTTGATACAATAGCATTATTTTTAAGGCTACCGTTGCAAAAGAAGAAGTTGGTGTGCTTTGACATACAGGCAATTTTACAAGTTTGAGTAGAAAAAGATGTCTGTCTTCAGAGAGGCTAAAACTTGTTAAATTCTTAGCTCCTCGTTGAAAATGCACACAAGTATGTAGTTAAAGCATGGAAGTTGACATATTAGTTCTTAAATTATCTACTGTGTTGTTGTTGTCCGATGTATGATGTAAATGCACTGCTAAGCCACCTGTATATCACCGCCTTATTTTATGCTAATTTAGTATGACTAGTGTATAGTCGTTAATTAATGTCACAAAGCCACAATCCACATGTTCTCAGCGTTTATAGTGTTTATATTTGTGTATATTTGGCCAAGTGTGTTTATTCCATCAGAAATCAATGTCTGTCATTTTACTGCATTCTCAAAGGAGGTTGTTGGTAATTGAAATTATAAAAAGGTCACATATCATGACTTTTGAGTGAATATATATGAACAATTTAAGATGTAGAAATATATATATATATATATATATATATATATATATATATATATATATATATATATATATATATATATATATATATATATATATATATATATATATATATATATATATATATATATATATATATATATATATATATATATATGTATGTATATATATATATATATATATATATATATATATATATATATATATATATATATATATATATATATATATATATATATATATAAATATATATACACACACACACATAAATAAATAAATAAATAAATAAATAAATAAATAGATATATATAGCCAAGGTTACTGTGGTTTATCTGTTAGACAGTACTTAGTACCGGAAAAGAAAGAATGAAAGAAATGTTTTTTATTATATAGCACCCCAGCATGACCACTTTAAACAAGCGCAATTAACTGGTCTCATCATGCCGGCACAGAAGCAAGGCAATGTATAACAATGGCCACACCCCCATGTAATGCACCCTATATGTACAGTATGTAACAACCACAGACACTTCAATAAACTCCCCTGAAGAGAAGGGAAACCTGCAAAATAGGCTTGTAGGGGTAAAATAGCCTCTGTGTTTTTTCCTGACCTAACGAATAAATAGATATATATATATCCATCAATTTTCTACTGCTTGTCCCTTTTGGGGTTGCAGGAGCATATCTCAGCTGCTCTTGGGCAGAAGGCGGGGTACACCCTGGACAAGTCGCCACCTCATCGCTGGGCCAACACAAACAGACAACATTCACGCTCACATTCACACACTATGGCCAATTTGGTGTATATACTGTATATATATATATATATGTATATATATATATATATATATTCAAGGTTTCTGTGGTTTATCCGTTATACAGTGCTCAATACAGAGCGGGAGTAGAGTGGAATATACTGATATATAATGATATATGATAATAATAATAATGATAATATCTGTATATATATATATATATATATATATATATATATATATATATATATATATATATATATATATATATATATATATATATATATATATATATATATATTATATATATATATATATATATATATATATATATATATATATATATATATATATATATATATATATATATATATATGTATATATATATATGTATATATATATATATATATATATATATATATATATATATATATATACATATATATATACAGTATATATATATATATAATATATATATATATACTTATTGATTATACATTTTAATGGGGATGTAACGATTACCGGTATGATGATAAACTGCGGTGAAATTCCAGACTGTTAGTATTACAGTTTCAAATTCAAATCATTGACAATCCGTGATTAATTACCACATGTTGAAAAACTTAGCGCGAGTTAATTGCCAGTTAGCGCGTTAATCGCTATTTGCTAGCGAGAGAGCGCTTTAATCACTAGCTAGCAGGCATGTTAACTGCTAGCCAGGGCGTTAATTGCTAGCTATCTTAAATGTTAACAAGACACAACAAGATTAGTAACAAAAAGTGTGCGTATAAGTACTTTGTGAAGATGTTCAACAATACCCTGATAATATTGGCGACCGTGATCACATTGGTCACAATCGCCTTACATGACATGTTCTTATCGTCACATGCCTATTATATAATATAGATGTACAGCATACACTAAGTTTTATTTTTGCACACATACTTTTACATTTATATTGTTGTTCTCTGTAGTTCTTACGGTGTTTCCAAAAGTAAGGATCATAAGTGCAAAAGAGTTTAACCATATTTCAGCCGGGGTTGCTACAGTATTAATTATTAATCCTTACACACAAATAGTTGGAATCTACTGTACCTGGTAGAGGAGATGAAGGTGGTGAAGCCGGAATCAGTTGATCTGTGTACTAGAATACGGACGACAAGATAAAAATGTACTACATTACAGCAACCAAAAAACATATGTACAGTATTTCTCTATGAGTCAGACTTACATAACACCTACAGTACAGGAAATTAATATGCGAGCATGCTGTTAGTAAAACTTGCACTTACAGGGTTGCAGGTTTGTGGAGGTATGGGACAGTTACAGTGCTCACAAATCTCATCCAAGTTCTCGATCCATTCAGTGTCCGAGTACTCAGAACTGAAGTTACAGCCCATTTTTTCTGCAAGATAATCATCGTTTTATTATCTTTAATAAAGTTAGCTGTTAACGGGGAAGGGATTGATCTGTACTAATACATTTTATACATTGAATTTCAGACCATAAGAGTAAAATTTGGACTGTAGGAAGTAAAAAATGTTCGGTAAGCTTTGTGATGCTTTCAAAAAGGAAGCCCTGCAGTAAAAAAAATGATACACAACGGCATGTTAACCAAATTGTTCGAATAGAATAAATGCTGTCAATTCAATCGCAGATTTTGGAAATTTAACAGAAAAACTGTTACAGAAGAAAACAAAACTTAGTTTTTTAACATCACATGGTTTCCATTGGAGCAGAACCAGGTCAGTGGGCTAATCGCAGAATCCATCTCCCCAAAGTCATGGGAAAAATCATGCAAACTAAGACTCCAAGGAATAAACCACATGCATTTTTTCCTTGACTATCCTCCCTTATACTCTCAGTTGAGAGCAAACAAAAGTCAGCATTTTCCACTGAGGGACTCTTCTTATGATCTGCAGCTGAAGCTCTTCCAAAATAAACCTAGCTAATTGTTATCATTTGCATGTTTTATACATTGAAGGTCCAGCACGAGTTACCAAGAAGGATTTGTATTTTATATGCCTACTTTTGTACAACTGACAGATAAATGCATATATGCTCCCGCATATATGCGTCCTCTGCAGTGGACATTTGAGGACATGCATAACAGGGCTATTTTTCTATGAAATTCATACAAACCCTGTTTCCATATGAGTTGGGAAATTGTGTTAGATGTAAATATAAACGGAATACAATGATTTGCAAATCATTTTCAACCCATATTCAATTGAATGCACTACAAAGACAAGATATTTGATGTTCAAACTCATAAACTTTTTTTTTTTTTGCAAATAATAATTAACTTAGAATTTCATGGCTGCAACACGTGCCAAAGTAGTTGGGAATAGGCATGTTCACCACTGTGTTACATCACCTTTTCTTTTAACAACACTCAATAAACGATTGGGAACTGAGGAAACTAATTGTTGGAGCTTTGAAAGTGGAATTCTTTCCCATTCTTGTTTTATGTAGAGCTTCAGTCGTTCAACAGTCCGGGGTCTCCGCTGTCGTATTTTACGCTTTATAATGCGCCACACATTTTCGATGGGAGACAGGTCTGGACTGCAGGCGGGCCAGGAAAGTACCCGCACTCTTTTTTTACGAAGCCACGCTGTTGTAACACATGCTGAATGTAGCTTGGCATTGTCTTGATGAAATAAGCAGGGGCGTCCATGAAAAAGACGGCGCTTAGATGGCAGTATATGTTGTTCCAAAACCTGTATGCACCTTTCAGCATTAATGGTGCCTTCACAGATGTGTAAGTTACCCATGCCTTGGGCACTAATGCACCCCCATACCATCACAGATGCTGGCTTTTCAACTTTGCGTTGATAACAGTCTGGATGGTTCGTTTCCCCTTTGGCCCGGATGACACGATGTCGAATATTTCCAAAAACAATTAGAAATGTGGACTCATCAGACCACAGAACACTTCTCCACTTTGCATGAGTCCATCTTAGATGATCTCGGGCCCAGAGAAGCCGGCGGCGTTTCTGGATGTTGTTGATAAATGGCTTTCGCTTTGCATAGTAGAGCTTTAACTTGCACTTACAGATGTAGCGACCAACTGTATTTAGTGACAGTGGTTTTCTGAAGTGTTCCTGAGCCCATGTTATGATATCCTTTAGAGATTGATGTCGGTTTTTAATACTGTGCCGTCTGAGGGATCGAAGGTCACGGTCATTCAATGTTGGTTTCCGGCCTTGCCGCTTATGTGGAGTGATTTCTCCAGATTCTCTGAACCTTTTGATGATATTATGGACCGTAAATGTTGAAATCCCTAAATTTCTTGCAATTGCACTTTGAGAAACGTTCTTAAACTGTTTGACTATTTGCTTACGCAGTTGTGGACAAAGAGGTGTACCTCGCCCCATCCTTTCTTGTGAAAGACTGAGCATTTTTTGGGAAGCTGTTTTTATACCCAATCATGGCACCCATCTGTTCCCAATTAGCCTGCACACCTGTGGGATGTTCCAAATTAGTGTTTGATGAGCATTCCTCAACTTTATCAGTATTTATTGCCACCTTTCCCAACTTCTTTGTCACATGTTGCTGGCATCAAATTCTAAAGTTAATGATTATTTGCAAAAAAATTTTTTTTATCAGTTTGAACATCAAATATGTTGTCTTTGTAGCATATTCAACTGCATATGGGTTGAAAATGATTTGCAAATCATTGTATTCCATTTATATTTACATCTAACACAATTTCCCAACTCATATGGAAACGGGGTTTGTACTAAAAAAAACAAAAAATAAAACAAATAGTACTTGAACATTCCACGCATATAATAAGCTTACACTGTGTAACCTTTGTAAATGTAGGCAATACAAAGTAGGCATCATGGCTCTACTATACTTACAATGAATAATTATATCAATATTAATACAATATTTACATTTGTTGACGATGTGCATCTTTTCTTAGATAGAAACTTGAATTTCCTTTCAAAATACTCTTCTCATTTTCTCAAAATGTTAAAGCAAATATCATTTGTATATATATATATATATATATATATATATATATATATATATATATATATATATACATACACACGCACAACATATTTATATATATATATATATATATATATATACATATATATACAGTGTGTGTGTGTGTATATATATATATATATATATATATATATATATATATATGTATATATATATATGTATATATATATATATATATATATATATATATATATATATATATATATATATATATATATATATATATATATATATATATATATATATATATATATATATATATATATCCATCCATCCATTTTCTACATGCTTATTATATATCAATCAATCAATCAATGTTATTATATATTATATATAAATAAATATTTGACCTTTGTATATTTACAATATCACTCACCTTTTTCCGAAATGATATGTGACTTCACGCACCCAATAGTATCAGAATTTAGGTTCCGCCATAGATATTTCTCTATAAAAGCTGATCTTTGGCAATCACTTTTCACCACTTGTGCTGTAAAGATATCATCATCCGCCTGTCTTGTTTAAACTAACTCTTTTCTGGGAGTGCTAGTGTGTGTCTGCACACACACACACTCACACACAAACACACACACACACACACACACACACACACACGCACACACACACACACGTACAGAAAGAAACACACTTTGAAAAAGCGGAGAAGAGCGGCCAAGAGTGCTTCCTGTCGTTGAGAGGATGAGGGTTTCTCTGCACGCATTTGACAGGTGCTCAGTGTACAAGTGTTGTAGCTGAACAAAATGTTTGGCTACATAGCAAAGGGGTCAGGAGAACACTTTAGTCATGATTGTTCTTGTACACACAGGCAGTGGTGTTTTTGTGCCTATAAATAATTGGCATGACACCAGCCTTTTTACTTACAGAAACCTTACTGACTCATGTGCTCTTTTACTTTCAGGTTCTCCACCATTGTCATTATTGTACATGCATAGACCAGAAAAATGACACAATTACAAATCATCACAAAAATGCATCTGCACATCATCGACTGTTTGGGGTTGGTGTCACAATAACCCATCAGTTGCCACATTCTCTGTATGATACTAATACGTGTCCAGGGCCCAGCAATTGAACGTTTCAGCCCGTTGTTTCTTTAATTTATAATTTTTTTTTCTACAATAACCTCCAAATAACTTTTTTGCCAACTTAATTTAGTTGGGATTTTTAGAGGGAACACATGAACAAAAAACTTGATAAAAACATAAAGATGTCTTAGATGAAATAGTGCAAAACGTAAGGGAAAGAAATAACTAGTGTGTTTTGTGGGAAAAAAACAACAACAAAATAACAAGGAAAAGAATAACCAAAATAAAACATGTTTTCGGGAACATACCGAGGATGTAACAATATGAACATTTCTTATCACGGTTATCATTACCAAAATTATCTTGGTAATCATTAGTATCGCAACATTGTTGAATGTGTCATTACTTTAGTGTATATTTATGTTGCCAGCACTCCTACTCCTATTTTGTTTATGTTCTTGTTGCAAGGAGTGCCTGAGCTCACACACATGTCTTCAGTTATGATTAGTGTTCCCACCTGTTGTAGGCTAATGACTCCCCTTATTTATACCCATATCTCTCCATTTAGGAGGCTCCGGATCAATTGTAGGCCACTCGCAACAGTTGCGTTTCCTTCTTTTTGCCACGCTTAAGTGTTATTTTCACGCCTAAGGACTTTCATGCTGTTCAGCCTGTTTTTGGTAATGGCTTCACACTATGTACTAAGTTTTTGTATTTTCCCTTGCCTTGTGGGATTAAAATAGAGTCTTACCTGCACGCTGCTCTTGCCGCTTCCTGCTTGGTATTATGCATCCGTGAGAACACACCCTTGCACCAATGTGACCCCTTGAACGCAAGAGAATGTGCCCAAAAAGTACTTACACACACTGAAATTTTTAGACCAAGTTATTTTTTTAAGTAACCGTTAGAAAACCCACTGTTTTGCATGTTTTGAGTTTCTTATGCTTCACTGATAGTGTTTTAGCCCTAGCATTTTCATCTGTTTTAATGGATAAGCTTTTTTTGTTTTAGATATTGGTTTGTACTGTAAAACTTCAATATTTATTTAAATGAAAAGTGCTTAACAAATTAAATCTATGATTATTTATTTCTGGTGGGTGTTGTGGTGTCCTACTCTGTTCAGCGGTCCTTGAATGCACCGTTAAACCATCTCCGTCTCGTATTTTTCAGAGTACACAACGATCACTATGTCATAAAAGAGCACAGCTTGTAGGTTCAATGTGCACAATTTAATATCTTAGTTACTAGGACAACAATGTGATTATATTAATTTATATTGGTGTATGTTGTTTCTCAATGGGGAAAACGTTAATGTCTCTTTTTATTATGTTAGCATATAAGTTAGCAAGCTGGTGCCAGTCAATCTGAGAGTTTATTAAAGTGCAATTATCAATCAAGGTTTTTTGATTATTTTAATTTAAAATGGTAATACTAACTGGCGGGGTTTTTAACACAGTTATAATTATTCATGTTTATCATTATATCACCAGAACGTACATTATTTATTTAGTTCACCTTTCTAGTAGGCTACTTATCGTCAAAAAGTTGCTTCTATACCAAACATACTGTATCATACTTTTTTTTTTTAATTGTGCATTTCAGCCATCTTTTGTTTAACAGCTCTGCTTCTTCCTACTCCTTTTCGAACATGTTGAAAAGAGACACTGGAAATTGTGATGTATCATATTGTATGCTTGCATGTTCAAAATAAACTCAAACTCAAACTCAAACTCAAACTCAAACTCAAACTCAAACTCAAATCAAACTCTCTCAAATGTAATATACAACTTATTTTCTTCATTGTCCATTATTCCTTTATAATGTCTAGCCACAGCTGTGATATGATGGGGGTGGGGGGGAGTTTTCATGTCAAATCGAAGACATATTTTTACAAATTGGTGTTAACAAATTCAAAAAATGTGTAATGTAAAGTAAATGAGTGCATAAGTATTCACCCCCTGCAGGCTAGTACTTAGATGCACTTTTGAATGCAAGCACAAACTGATGACAGGGTGCTTTATATAAAATTTTACCGCAAACGTACTCCTGATAAGAGTAAAATGGCAGATTTCCCTCAACCTTGTCCCATGTGGGACGCAATGTTAGTGCTGGTCTTGTAAGACAGTATGGTTTTTAAATTTGTCCTTACACTAAAATGACACTTTGTGAACAATTAATTTCCTATTGTTAGAAAGTCTACCCGTTTGGAATGTTTTGTGTTTTTTAAGCTAGCACAGAAAACCGTGTATTTTTCCTACTCCTTCTTGTCAACCCAATGTTAATGCTGTGCAAAAATGCACAAGGGTGAGCTTTATTAACGGTATCATCTTGTATGGAGTGCTATATGTAAATTTTTGGTCAATGCATAACTTCAAGCTAATTGATGCTATAGCGTGCTTTTCAGTATCTATATTTTATTAATATGCCTCATTTGTTGGTATGTTGGTATGCCCTTTACATTGTGTAGCTTTGTTTTCATATTTTATATTTGCATATCTTGTAACACTTAAGTTTGTGTGTAACATTTACATTGTTGATTGTTATGTACATACCATGTTGTTACAGACCACAGCAAACTTAACACAGCTTGTAAATAAACCTACAAAACAGCAGGCAACCGGCCGTGTCCTTTAACTTGGACACACCCCTCAATAATGTACCTATGGCCACTCTAAGCCATATCACCCCTCTGAGAACCTCTTTGTTTTTCCCATGAATTTGTTTTTGTACAAAACATGCATCAAATTCAATATAAGTTTGGTTTAAAAAGTATACAAATCGGCTGTCAATTTTTTATCCCCAAGATGGCATTGCTGTAAGGGCTGCTGGTTGCAGGAGCTCTGTGCTTTTGTGTATCCTCCTTTTTAACTTATTGAGGTTTCCCCTTTTGTTTTCATGTGTTTTTGACTTTTGGTATGGGCCATTTCGGGACTGCACAACAAGGGGTGGCACTTTCGTGACTTCCGCAGTGCTTTTTTTGTGAACTTTTCTGTCTGGCTCGCTGCCACACTGGAGTCCGCGTGGAGAGACCGGAAAAGCTGCGGATGAAGAGATTGGGCAGCAGAGCTAGCATTGATTTTTAGGATGGACGAGCTTCACGGAGCTGGATGAGCATGTATCAAACATTCAGTCTCCCTTCGCACGGAACAGACATTGGCCAGAGGCTAGTGGGCAGCCTAGGTCTGAGTTGGCTCTCTTGGTTGCTTTGTCGGGTCTGTCCCTGTCTCTGGCCATGCTACCCCCGACACCACCGTCTGATGTACAGCAGAAGCCACCACTGAGTACAGTATGTCATACTTGCCAACCCTCCCGATTTTTCTGGGAGACTCCCGAATTTCAGTGCCCCTCCTGAAAATCTCCCGGGGCAACCATTCTCCCAAATTTCTCCCGATTTTCACCCGGACAACAATGTTGAGGGTGTGCCGTGATGGCACTGCCTTTAGCGTCCTCTACAACATGTTGTCGCGTCCGCTTTTTCTCCATACACAGAGCGTGCCGGCCCAGTCACATGTTGTATGCGGCTTCTACAGACAAATGTAAGTGACTACAAGACATACTTGATCAACAGCCATACAGGTCACACTGAGGGTGACCGTATAAACAAGTTTAACACTGTTACAAATATGCGCCACACTGTGAACCCACACCTAACAAGAATGACAAACACATTTTGGGAGAACATCCGCACCGTAACACAACATAAGAACAACAGAACAAATACCCAGAATCCCTTGCAGCCCTAACTCTTCCGGGCTACAATATACACCCCCGCTACCACCAAACCCCGACCCCCCAACCCTTCCCACCTCAACCCCCCCCCCCCCCCCACACACACACCTCAAACCCCCCGGCCCCCCCATCTCCCGAATTTGGAGGTCTCAAGGTTGGCAAGTATGCAGTATGTGGGTGTCGAAATGGTGTTTTTGTTTTGTTTTGTTGTTTGTCTATGCATGCTGCAATCGTATGTGCGCAATATGTATTAGCGTAAATTCTGGACTATAAGCCGCTACTTTTTTTCTACACTTTGAATATAAGACGGTGCGGCTAGTTTATGGATTTTTCTTCGCTGACCGCCGTAATAAAACATTTTACTTGAAAAAAAAAGCAAATACACTGAATTTTTTTTTTTTTAATTGTTTGTGCTACGGTGCCATCTTTTGACCAAGTTCGCTCACTGAAGGTGCTGCAGTGTCCCTCCATTTTAGTGCTTTCCATTAGAAGTAGAGTGTCGTTCAATCTCCTAGCCATGCATAGCGTTTCTACTTGTAGGGATTCTGCATTCATCACACCAAGCAACATTTGTAAGTTTTACAGTATAAATAAGACTGATTATAACTTCTAAAGAGTCCATGTGTGATGTCTATAGGAGTGTTTTCATGCATATTTGAAAAGCAAGTTAGTTTGAGCAAAGGATGTGGGGGGGACACGTGGATGTGTGTTCGAAGTGTGACGCGTGAATGCAATAAAAAAAAAGATGCATTGAAAAGTTTGAATTTTGATGAATTCTTGCCAATACTTTTGCCCACCTAAACCTATTTGTGCCAAATTAAATAAGTAAGCATCTTGCTTGGGAAAATAGTTGGACCAAATTAGAGTTGATGCTGCTCTAAGGTAAGACAACAGGCACGCTCACCAGGTGGAATGAGGGGAACCGGCGAGCCCCGCCTCCTCCTCCTATGTCAGGGGTCGGCAACCCGCGGCTCTAATGCCGCATGCGCGGCTCTTTAGCGCCGCCCTTGTGGCTCTGTGGAGCTTTTTCAAAAATGTATGAAAAAACTGAAAAAGATGAGGGGAAAAAAATTTTTTTTTTGTTTTAATATGGTTTCTGTAGGAGGACAAACCTGACACAAACCTCCCTAATTGTTATAAAGCACACTGTTTATATTAAACTTGCTTCACTGATTCGAGTATTTGGCGAGCGCCGTTTTGTCCTACTAATTTTGGCGGTCCTTGAACTCACCGTAGTTTGTTTACATGTATAACTTTCTCCGACTTTCTAGGACGTGTTTTATGCCACTTCTTTTTCTGTCTCATTTTGTCCACCAGACTTTTAACGTTGTGCATTAATGCACAA
This sequence comes from Entelurus aequoreus, assembly GCF_033978785.1. Classification (NCBI taxonomy): domain Eukaryota; kingdom Metazoa; phylum Chordata; class Actinopteri; order Syngnathiformes; family Syngnathidae; genus Entelurus; species Entelurus aequoreus. The sequence continues at coordinate 41,485,154 of NC_084733.1, read as the reverse complement.
AGGTGAGTTTTGTTGATGTTATTGACTTGTGTGGAGTGCTAACCAGACATATTTGGTCACTGCATGACTGCAAGCTAATCGATGCTAACATGCTATTTAGGCTAGCTATATGTACATATTGCATCATTATGCCTCATCTGTAGGTATATTTGAGGTCATTTAGTTTCCTTTAAGTCATCTTAATTCAATGTATATTTCATGACACACTATTTGTATGTAATATAGCTTTTAATTTTTTGCGGCTCCAGACAGATTTGTTTTTATATTTTTGGTCCGATATGGCTCTTTCAACATTTTGGGTTGCCGACCCCTGCCCTATGTGTAATGTTAACAGAAGTCTCACTGCAAGAGAAGACAGTCTATTCCAAAATGCTCCTTGTGAACATAAACCAGATGATCTACACACTTTCAAAGATACTTCTTATTTCTTTTAAACATGTATTATGAGGGAGAGTGAAAACATACTTGCATGTTTCAATAAACTATAAAAGTTGCAGGATGATTTTAATATCAGTAGCTCATTTAAGATAAAGAACCCAACTGAAGGATAAGGAAATTTCTAATTTTGATTAGATGATGAATTAGTAGTTTACGATATTGAACTTTTCGAAAATCATTTATTATAGTTGTATGGCTTACTGAGTTAGATGTTTGTTAGATAAAAACTATAATCATAAAAAAAAGTAGTTTAAAAAAATTGTTTTTTAATATTTCACACTAATTGGTGTGTATTTGTAGAGTAAAATAGTTTAACTTTTTGAATGTAACTACTGAAATAAAAAGGTTTACAACTGAAATTTGTTTTTGGGGATATCCTGGTTTATTAAGATGCTGATATTTATATACTTTATAAATATACAGTAGTACAGCAAACAAGTTGTGTCAGAAAATTGAAAATAAAAATTAGGAAAAAATATTGTGTACTGGACTTCTCAAAGTTTCTTAAAGTTAAGTTACAGAAGCGTCAAGTGAAGGAAAGAGCAAATGGTGAGAGAAGCATGTGATGGTAAACCCCCATTGCCAGCTCCACCGACACCTCCTCATGGAAGTGTGCCTGGCTCACTGCAATCTGGCAAATGGTTGAATACATGGCTGGTTTCCACTTTGATGCGGTGGAAAAGGAAGGTGAGCGTGATTCCAAATTAAAATTAATTTAAATTGAGAAGGCATGTTTAGAAAAATATATATATACAGTGCAAATATGAACAATGCTGCAAGAGGACAAAAGAGTTATCTCTACAATCATCAAATATTAATGACAGTTGAAGCAACTTTTAGCAGCAGAAGGAGTTGTGATTGTTCGAATGCAAATGACATTCTAAGACAGAGTTAGCCAAGCAAAGACCTGACACGTACAGTAAGGATGCAGGTGATTACATAACTGCTATGATGCAACAAATAACCATGTTGAATCTAATTTAAGTACACAGGAACTGATGGAGATGCAGAAAGTTGTGTCACATGAAGAACGGTTATAATGAAGTTGGAAAGGTGTTAAAAAAAAGTTAATTGGTGTAACTTTATTCAGGTAAGATTGTTGCTTCCACAAAATTACTACGTCTTCCTAAATAAACCCATTTTGTACTATAGTAAATAATTCAAAGGTCAATAAAGATAAACAAAGAAATAGATGGATAAATAAATACAACTGTTTTTAATAATCTGGCCAAAATGATGCATTAGGAAAGATCAATTGTATGAATGCCTTGCCAATTGTATATTATACCAAAGTAAATTAACAACTATAAAATAAAAATGACAGATTTTAAGTCTTTATTACATGTTTGCAGGTAATCCCAATAAGGTGACTTGTGGTTTGTTCAGCATTGCCAAAATACAGTTTTAAAAGTGCTAATTAATGTAATTTATGTGCACCAAGGTTGATGTATTATATATTTTCATGTAGAAAGCTGGAATGCAAAAGGCACGCGACTAAACTTGAGGTTTTCCATCAAGCATGGAGTGATAGTTTAATAACTTATAAACGCATGCTTACCTTAGCTAAAGCTAAATATTACTCAAATCTCATCCGCCTCAACAAAAACGATCCTAAATTTTTTTTTAGTACAGTAGCATCGCTAACCCAACAAGGGACTCCTCCCAGTAGCTCCACCCACTCGGCAGATGACTTCATGAATTTCTTCAATAAGAAAATTGAACTCATTAGAAAGGAGATTAAAGACAACGCATCCCAGCTACAACTGGGTTATATTAACACAGATACGACTGGATATACGACGGATACCTCCCTCCAAAATAGTCTCTCTTTTTTTGATGAAATAACATTAGAGGAATTATTACGGTGTGTAAGTGGGATACAAAAAACAACATGTTTACTTGACCCACTTCCTGGGAAACCTATCAAGGAGCTTTTTGTATTATTAGGTCCATCAGTGCTAAATATTATAAACTTATCACTTTCCTCCGGCACTGTTCTCCTAGCATTCAAAAAAGCCGTTATTCATCCTCTGCTCAAAAGACCTAACCTCGATCCTGACCTCATGGTAAACTACCGAACGGTGTCCCACCTTCCGTTTATTTCAAAAATCCTTGAAAAAATTGTTGCACACCAGCTAAATGAACACTTAGTGTCTAACAATCTCTGTGAACCTTTTCAATCCGGTTTCAGGGCAAATCACTCTACGGAGACAGCCCTTGCAAAAATGACTAATGATCTATTGCTAACGATGGATTCTGATGCGTCATCTATGTTGCTGCTTCTTGATCTTAGCGCTGCTTTCGATAACGTCGATCATAATATTTTATTAGAGTGTATCAAAACACGTGTTGGTATGTCAGACTTAGCCTTGTCTTGGTTTACCTCTTATCTTACTGACAGGATGCAGTGCGTCTCCCATAACAATGTGACCTCGAACTATGTTAAGGTAACGTGCGGAGTTCCCCAGGGTTCGGTTCTTGGCCCTGCACTCTTCAGTAAGTACATGCTGCCGCTAGGTGACATCATACGCAAATACGGTGTTACCTTTCACTGTTATGCTGATGACACCCAACTCTACATGCCCCTAAAGCTGACCAAAACGCCGAATTGTAGTCAGCTGGAGGCGTGTCTTAATGAAATTAAACAATGGATGTCCGCTAATTTTTTGCAACTCAACGCCAAGAAAACGGAAATGCTGATTATCGGTCCTGCGAGACACCGACACCTATTTAATAATACCACCTTAACATTTGACAACCAAACAATTACACAAGGCGACTCGGTAAAGAATCTGGGTATTATCTTCGACCCAACTCTCTCGTTTGAGTCACACATTAAGAGTGTTACTAAAACGGCCTTCTTTCATCTCCGTAATATCGCTAAAAGTCGTTCCATTTTGTCCACAAGCGATGCTGAGATCATTATTCATGCATTCGTTACGTCTCGTCTCGATTACTGTAACGTATTATTTTCGGGCCTCCCTATGTCTAGCATTAAAAGATTACAGTTGGTACAAAATGCGGCTGCTAGACTTTTGACAAGAACAAGAAAGTTTGATCATATTACGCCTATACTGGCTCACTTGCAATGGCTTCCTGTGCACTTAAGATGTGACTTTAAGGTTTTACTACTTACGTATAAAATACTACACGGTCTAGCTCCAGCCTATCTTGCTGATTGTATTGTACCGTATGTCCCGACAAGAAATCTGCGTTCAAAGAACGCCGGCTTATTAGTGATTCCCAGAGCCAAAAAAAAGTCTGCGGGCTATAGAGCGTTTTCTATTCGGGCTCCAGTACTCTGGAATGCCCTTCCGGTAACAGTTAGAGATGCTACCTCAGTAGAAGTATTTAAGTCCCATCTTAAAACTCATTTGCATACTCTAGCCTTTAAATAGACCCCCTTTTTAGACCAGTTGATCTGCTGTTTCTTTTCTTTTCTCCTCTGCCCCCCTTTCCCTTGTGGAGGGGGAGTTACACAGGTCCGGTGGCCATGGATGAAGTGCTGGCTGTCCAGAGTCGGGACCCGGGGTGGACCGCTCGCCTGTGCATCGGTTGGGGACATCTCTGCGCTGCTGACCCGTCTCCGCTCGGGATGGTTTCCTGCTGGCCCAACTATGGACTGGACTCTCACTTTTATGTTGGATCCACTATGGACAGGACTTTCGCTGATATGTTGGATCCACTATGTACTGGACTTTCACAATATTATGTCAGACCCACTCGACATCCATTGCTTTCGGTCTCCCCTAAAGGGGGCGGGGGTTACCCACATATGCGGTCCTCTCCAAGGTTTCTCATACTCCTTCACATCGACGTCCCACTGGGGTGAGTTTTTCCTTGCCCTTATGTGGGCTCTGTACCGAGGATGTCGTTGTGGCTTGTGCAGCCCTTTGAGACACTTGTGATTTAGGGCTATATAAATAAACATTGATTGATTGATTGATATATCTGCATTGCACAAATCCAGTGGTGACCTTACTGAGGAGTTAGTGCGAGAGACTAACACTCTGTAACAGTGAAGAAGGCCGTTATTGCATGCAAGTCATTATGTGAAACCTAGATATCAGTTAGACGTATGAAAGATATCATTGCGAGCCTCGATTAGACGTATTCAGGGTGCCGTTGTGTCTCTTTCTGAAACCAGCTGTCCATATTTCGTTTTGGCATATATTTGCGTCGTTTATAAAAAAAATCACAAAGTGTGACACATATGTAATGTTACAGGGGCCGTGAAGTAAAACACGAAAAAATAAAAGCCATGACAATTATAAGCCAGTGATCTTGTTGCAGACTGTTGTGCCGAGGAGTTAACCATGGAAAGAGAAAAAAACCCACAGTGGTTTTATACATGACTATTGTGCCGAGGAGTAAACCTCGTAGAGATAAAATGGCCGCAATAGTTAACCTATTGTGCAAAGGAGGAAACCTCGAAGAGAAAAATAAACTGCAATAGTGATGCATGAGACTATTGTACTGGGGAGTAAACAACGAAGAGAGTTTAAATCCGTAGTGGCTTAAAGACCCTTGCATGAAGGAAGAAAAGCGGCAAATAGTACCACAGTAAACCGCATTTAATTGCATTTAGTCCCATTGTATTGTCTTATTTGTTATTTGTATTATTTGTGTATTGTTTGTGCATATAGGACCTTAGAATGGGAGGACAAGCCTTTTTGCTCCAGAATTGGCGAAGGAAGCTGCAAAAATATAGTTGTAGGGTAACCAGGACACACATCTAGGAAAACAGAAATATAAAGTAGAACCGAAACAAAACTAGGTGTCCAAAATAAGGGCCATTTTATTTCAACTTGTTGGCCCGTGACATATTAACACTTTTATTAGGAAGGAAGTCAGATAGATGCCAGACGGGCGATCTGCAGCAGGCAAGGACGGCGAGCGCCACACGGGCGCTTCTGCAGCAGACCTACTGGAGTTGCGGGTGGCGACAGCGGCAGACCCACTGGAGTTGCGTTTGGCGACCGCGGCAGACCCACTGGAATTGCGGGGTGGCGACAGCGGCAGACCCACTGGAGTTGCGTTTGGCGACCGCGGCAGACCCACTGGAATTGTGGGGTGGCGACAGCGGCATACCCACTGGAGTTGCGGGGTGGCGGCTGCAGCAGACACAGTGGAGACGAGGCTGCCGGCCACGGCTGACCCAGTGTGGAGGATAGCGGTGACTGCGGCAGACTCACTGGAGAGAATGGCAGATCTGACATGTAAACTGATATGAAAAAAACACACAAATCTTCACAGATTGTTTTTTGTTTTTCTTTCCAAAAGTGCCTCAGTGATTTAGAGTAGACCATGACCTTGACCGCACATCTCCATCCTTGCTCTGCCAACAACGACCACATTCTGATTCAACAATCTGCAAAATGACAAGTCCAATATCATCTGTCGCGCCAATTTCTTCAGTTCTACTTTCACCAAGTGAAGAAAAGGATCCATCACATGAACTGTGTTCTGACCGCTGTAGGTCTACTTCCACTACTCAGTGGCCTAGTGGTTAGAGTGTCCGCCCTGAGATCGGTAGGTTGTGAGTTCAAACCCCGGCCGAGTCATACCAAAGACTATAAAAATGGGACCCATTACCTCCCTGCTTGGCACTTAGCATCAAGGGTTGGAATTGGGGGTTAAATCACCAAAAATGATTCCTGGGCGCGGCACCGCTGCTGCCCACTGCTCCCCTCACCTCCCAGGGGGTGATCAAAGGGAATTTGTCAAATGCAGAGGACAAATTTCACCACACCTAGTGTGTGTGTGACAATCATTGGTACTTTAAAGGCCTACCGAAATGAATTGTTTTTATTTAAACGGGGATAGCAGATCCATTCTATGTGTCATACTTGATCATTTCGCGATATTGCCATATTTTTGCTGAAAGGATTTAGTAGTATAGAACAACGACGATAAAGTTCGCAACTTTTTGGTCTCTGATAAAAAAAAGCCTTGCCCCTACCGGAAGTAGCGTGACGTAGTCAGTTGTTCACCTCCTCATATTTTCCTATTGTTTTCAACGCAGCTAGAGCGATTCGGACAGAGAAAGCGACGATTACCCCATTAATTTGAGCGAGGATGAAAGATTCGTGGATGAGGAACGTTATAGTGAGGGACTAGAATGCAGTGAAAGACACATCTTTTTTCGCTCTGACCGTAACTTAGGTACAAGCTGGCTCATTGGATTCCACACTCTCTCCCTTTTCTATTGTGGATCACGGATTTGTATTTTAAACCACCTCGGATACTATATCCTCTTGAAAATGAGAGTTGAGAACGCGAAATGGACATTCACAGTGACTTGTATCTCCACGACAATACATCGGCGAAGCTCTTTAGCTACTGAGCTAACGTGATAGCATCTGGCTCAAATGCAGGTAGAAACTAAATAAATACATCCCTGACTGGAAGGATAGACAGAAGATCAACAATACTATTAAACCATGTACATGTAACTACACGGTTAATAATTCTCAGCCTGGCAAAGCTTAACAATGCTGTTGCTAACGACGCTGAAGCTAACTTAGCAACCGGACCTCACAGAGCTATGATAAAAACATTAGCGCTCCACCTACGCCAGCCAGCCCTCATCTGCTCATCAACAGCCATGCTCACCTGCGTTCCAGCGATCGACGGCGCGACGAAGGACTTCACCCGATCACAGATGCGGTTGGCGGCTAGCATCGGTTGGTGGCTAGCATCGACTAGCGCGTCTGCTATCCAAGTAAATCCTCTTGTTGTGTTGCTACAGCCAGCCGCTAATACACCGATCCCACCTACAACTTTCTTCTTTGCTATCTCCATTGTTCATTAAACAAATTGCAACAGATTCACCAACACAGATGTCCAGAATACTGTGGAATTATGAAATAAAAACAGAGCTTTTTGTATTGGCCTCAATGGGGGAGCCATACCTCCTCTACGTCACGCGCATACGTCATATCCAAAGGAGTTTTTCAACCGGAAGTTTAGCTGGAAATTTAAAATTGTACTTTATAAGTTAACCCGGCCGTATTGGCATGTGTTGCAATGTTAAGATTTCATCATTGATATATAAACTATCGGACTGCGTGGTCGGTAGTAGTGGGTTTCAGTAGGCCTTTAACTTTTAACTTTAGAAGTGCATTGTCACTTTTGTACAGATGGGTGCTAGCAAGTACCCTGTGAGTAATGAGTGACAAGGTGGGCACCATGAGTGGGACAATAATGTGAGCAGAGCATGCAGGAAGGCCATAACAGCCCTGTATACAGTTTGTTTTAGACACGCACGCACGCACGCACGCACGCACGCACGCACGCACGCACGCACGCACGCACGCACGCACGCACACAAACGCACACGCACGCACGCACACACACACACACACACACACACACACATCTTGATGCATTGCATTACAGACAGATCACACAAAAATTTGGATTTTGACAATTCCTCTTGGTTAAAATTGTATTATTATTGTATTGTTATAGTTCACACCACTTAGATAATGTGAAAGGAGGGATTGAAGGATTTGAATATTTTTAATACTGACTACACATTTTCTAGTATACACATTCACCCAATAAAATGACTTTATTGATTTTACCATCATATTTCTGCATGCTAACTATTATATAGTTATAATAGTAAATCATTAGGTATTACTGCAAATGGTTAGTTTTAAAGTAACACATATAACGGGACACACAATAGAGCCCTGATTAGGATGTGAGGTATTTGCAAGCCGCAATAATCATCAAGATAAGTCTGAAAAAAGGAACAGTAACCATGGAAACCGGAGTCAGACGGGACAAAGACAACCCAACCCCGCTTTGAAAAATAATTTATCAGATCTTGGGAAGTAGGAGAAGACAGAAAATTTGCAAGGAGCCAGAGGTGACAGGAGTTCTCCCTTTCCGTGCTTGTGGCCATGAGGGAATTGTATTGCTTTGCTTCAAACAATCACACTGTGAAATAAATCTAAGATGGACAATCTGAAAATTGACAACGACTTGGTGAGCTGGGACTAAACGAACACGCATAGGAGTAAAAGTACTACTCCATTCAACATTAAAATTTAAGCCTGAAGATGAAACATGAATTACAACAAAGTCTGAGGAACAAACCTTTCCACTGACTCTGCTGTGGAACACATCTTCATTCTTGTGGTGAGATGCTCTGACAGCACATGCACAGACAGGAAGTTAGTCCAAACATTACAGGAAGTCTTCTCAACGCCCATGCATAAATGACTGCTTCAAAGCAGACTGGTTTTGACATTTTGACAGTGTAGTAATTAGTACCTGTATTTTATTTATTGCATTTCTGAAGGGAAACCCAATGTTCATCCTACTTACATCACACAAAGAACACATTAACCTAAATTACATAGCGTTCAAATATTTTTGATATTCGTATTTAGATATTTGAGGGCTGAAGGAAAACTAAGTCATCGAGTCCACCACATAATATAAAAAAAATGTTTTTTTTTACTCCATTATTGAGAAGGAAGCGTTAGTTTTGATTTGGGACATACAGTCCAGCATTTTGATGTGTACTTGGGAGCAGGTGGTTCACCACTCCTAGTGTATGCAGACCATAACTTTTAACTTTTTTACAGTCTTAGGCCTTGTTCACACTGCAGGTCAATTCCATTTTTTTTTGCCCATATGTAACCTATATCAGATTTTTTCAAACACTGCAGCACGTGTCACGTCATGACGTCATTCCTGCATGCCTGTCAGCTTGCGTTCACATTAGACATCACATTTTTGGGGGGCAATGTAAATTATTACATAAAAAGATCGGTTTTGACAAAAAAAAATCTGAATTGGACAACGTACCCTGCAGTGTGAATATAGCCTTAGATATATGAATCAAATACTCCTTAGAAGCTCATTGTGTTGATTGGACATTAGATTTATAACAGCTAGCTATACCTGTATATATACACAAATAAATAAATAAATAAAAACACTTTTCTGAGATGATTTTGTTAGCGTAGTAAAGCCATGATGTGACGCATACTATTATTGTGAAGGCCAAAAGTGTGTGATTGGTGGGAAAAATAGAGCTCTTTATGTTGGCAGTGTTTGGACGAAACAAGACTTTAAAAAGGTGTCTGTTGTGAAAAGCACTGACAGTAGCTCTCACTATGTTGATCACATATATTCGGTGTCACTGAGAAAAAAGGTGAGACATCTTGGGTAGTTTCAATAAAACACTTTTTCCTTTCTTCTTGCCTTCTCCTCTTCTCGTCTCCACGAACGCAACCCTGCTTAATCTTGAAAAAACCAAAACTTCTCATAACTGCGCCAACATGTTTGTTTTGGTCTGGCTTCCAGAATCAAGCCTGCACATGCGCAGTAGCATAGAATAGTCCATTGCGTGAGAAGGGACAGGGGGAGCTGTAGAAAAAGGTCATGATTGATTAAGCATTTTAATGTATTTTGAAGTGCATGAATTAAGCGAAAACAATTAAGAATAGTTTAATACAAGAGAAAACCTTATTCATTGTTTTTAGGAGATGTTTTGGGCCTCCTGCAAATCTCTGGGCACCAGGCAACTGCCTGTGTTTACTTTATGGTAACTCCAATGTCATGATCTCACATGGCAGTTATTATTAGCTTTTTGTATTGTATTATTTCCTGTCCAGTGGTCTTATTTTTGTTCCACTTCCTGTTGGCCTCCATTCCTTTCGCTCACCTGTCCCTGGTTGCCAATCAGGATGCTTTGTAGGCCAGCCCTGTCCTCCAGACGTGGCTGGATCATTTTGCTTTGTTTGCTTTGCGCTTTACACATGTTATCTCTTTGTACACTTCCCAGCTCCAGCAGCTTAGTTTGTTGTGTTATCTACGTTTTCCCTAATAAGCAGTGTTTTTTTTCTGCACTTGCCTGACGTCTCTGCATCTCGGAGTCCAGACAAACACCAGAACTGTACATTCACCCCTGAAAATAACAGTGAGGAGGAAATCAATTGTTTTTAGGTTGTAGTTTTTTTGTATTTAGTTAGTGAAATGATAAGTAGGTATATTCATGTGGGGATATAACTATGCATTATAATGTATCCTGTAACTATATGTTGGAAATGATTTATTGTGTACTTGCATTTAGTAGTTAATTATGAATCAGGTAATTATGTGTATATAACTATGTAAAAATGGTTGGGCTTAGGTAAAATGTCATGGGCAGAACAATATAAGATAGAAAATCTGTTTTGTTCTTTTTGCTGCTTTTCAGACACATATACTTCTTTTCATTTCTATTATTATTTTCGCTTTATTCATTTGTTTTAATTGATCTTGACACAGATTATTTTTGACATTGTTGTTCTGTAAAGATAGTAAACCGTGTCATCCAGTACATTGAATAAAGAAGCATCCCACTTTAAGAGTAATCGTTTGATCTCCATCAGCACAGCTGCTTTAAAATGTTATGGCAAATCACTTTCTATTCTCCTGCTACAGTAAGACACCATCATTATGCGTAAAGTTCCCTGAGTTTTCTACCTCTCACTTTGACTTTGCGCATTCATGTGACACTTGCTGATGCTTGTATAAACCTTTGAAAGCGGCGATGGCCGCTTTGAAATGTGTTTGTAGATTAAATCAAGTATCCTGATATGTTTATCTGTGACATGCTTTTATTTCCAGTCCCATGTCAGCCTCTGTTCTTATAATAACAATGTAGAAAGATGTGGGGAATAGGTCAAGGGGAAACTATCTGGAGTACAGAGTGGCGAGAGAAACATAAGTAAGCAGTACTTTATTGTTAAAGGACTCACTGACAAATAAGGCCTGGAGGTACAATACCACGACCTCAATGCATTTTCCATATGATATTCATTTCCACTATTTAGGTTTCAAGGCACATGTGAGGTCATCCGTGTCCTGAGGTACGCCACGTTGTTAACAGGCCAACTTTCGCACGGAGGGCCAATTTGGTTTCTTGTTCCAATAATTATATCCCTAGCAATATCTGTACTTCTACTCTTCCCCTTCGGGGGATCTGTTACATTGGGACTTGACATGACACATTATATGGACAAAAGTGGTAGGTCACATGGCAAATACACCTACAGATAGGGAAAATGGAACAAGATATGGAGTCACTATAAGTTTCTCCTCCTCTGGGATGAGATGTTGGCATGTGTCTATAGGAATGGTAGAAGTGAACTCATGTTGAAACTTAGAGAGGGCACGGCCCACAACCTCAGTTTTAGTTTATCCCAACGTGGTTTGATGAGATTGAAGTCAGGGCTCTAAGGTTGTTTTACACCAAATATGCATCCATTGACCTTACTTTGTACAGAAAAGTTGTAAATCGTCCTCATAAATGTCCAATTTCTGTCCATTTACTGGTGCTTGGGACAATGGTCAAACAAGCTCCTACATCAGAGGTCCTAGCATTTTTCCAATTGGCAGAACGTGTATGTATATATATATATATATATATATATATATATATATACAATACAGGCCAAGCTCATCGAGAGAATTCCAAGAGTGTGCAAAGCAGTAATCAGAGCAAAGGGTGGCTATTTTGAAGAAACTAGAATATAAAACATGTTTTCAGTTATTTTAACTTTTTTTTTGTTAAGTACATAACTCCACATGTGTTCATTCATAGTTTTGATGCCTTCAGTGACAATCTACATGTAAATAGTCATGAAAATAACGAAAACATATTGAATGAGGAGAATGTATGTCCAAACTTTTGGCCTGTACTGTATATATGTAGACAACAATGAATGAAGAACTTAATAAAGTCGACATCTGGCTAAAATATCTCTTAATATAAGTACAACTTACAAGTTACAACAGAAGTCATAAAAAAAGGAACATTTCTGTATTAAGATCAACAACAGGGTTATAGAAAAGGTGCAACATGCAACATTCTTAGGCATTTATATTGATGAATTCTTACATTTTAAAAACACATTGATGATCTGACAGCAAAACTATCAAAATATGTTGGCTTGTTTTATAAAGTCAGACACTCTCTGCTTCTTGAAGGACTCCTAATCCTGTTTAGATCCTTGTTCAAACCACATCTAAATTACTGAAATATCATATGGTGTAATACTTATCCAAGTTATCCAGGAAATTATTCCTATCACGTCTTCCACACATGCACATAACACGAGAAGAAAACATTGGCTGAAGGGCACATGCCATAAACTCAAAAGCACAAGTTTTAATATAATATCTGGAAGGAACTTGACAGTCCAATCACACAATCTACTTAATTGAGAAAGTTTAAAAAACTTTTGAAACATGGGTTATTGCTACATTATGCCACATCATGAACCCCAAAGGACGCAAAACAATACCAATCATACAAAGCAATAGATGTATTATTGTCTGTTTATTGCAACATTAATTAATGAACATCTATCATTATAGTAGGCATACTGAAATAGATATGCATATTATTGGCAAATTACAATGTGCAAGACTACCAACTACCATAAAATTAATTCAAGAGTACAAATTGAAACTGCAAGGACATGATTTAGTAAATGGTTTAGGTTGTAAGCATGTGATGTTATTGTTGTACCTTATTATCTCACATGTACTGTATTGGGGCCCCCGCTTATAAGCTATTACAGCTTCCTGGGAGTTTCCCTTTTACAAAGCACTTAAAAATCATATACAATTGTTAAGTGTATGGACTTTTATAATGTTTTGTAAATTAAGACAGATGATGATGATGATGATGATTGTAATGATGATGATGATGATAATATGCACCTGGAATCCATTCAGAGCACTTTACTTTTTCCACATTTTCTTTTGTTACAGCCTTATTCCGAAATTGAATATATTAATGTTTGTCCTTAAAATACTACATACAATACCCCATAATGACAATGTTAAAAGGTTTTTAAAAAACATTTTACAAATTTATAAAAAAATAAATAAAATAAAAATATCACATGCAGGTAAGTATTCACAACCTTTGCTCAATACTTTGTTGATGCACCTTTGGCAACAATTATAGCTTTAAGTCTTTTAGAACACGATGTTACAAGCTTGGCACACCTTTTTTTGGGCAGTTATTCACATTCCTTTTGAATGCAGCACTTCTCAAACTCCATCAGATTGGATGGGAAGCTTTGGTTTTCATCCAGGATGTCTCTGTACTCTGCTGCATTCATCTTAGTCTAGTCAGGTAGGTGACCAAGAAGGAGTTTTCTATTAAACTGTTAATACTGGTTTCATTATTTGGGTAATGTCCAGCAATACTGTAATACCTCAACTTGAGTTTTATATATATATCTCAAAACACTTGTATCTCAAATCACTTTATCCCATTGAAATTAATTTAAATCAATTGATTTCCCCCCGCCACCCATTCTCCCAAAACAGCACAATTTTAACATACAAAATGCCTTTTTAAAAGAAAAACAAACATTTAGATAATAATTATTGTATAAAAATAATACATTAAAATGTACTACTTACAACTACAGTAGATATTTACAACATTTACCTCGAAGAGTGGACTACTACGGCATCTCTTTCCAGCTGCTTCACCCTCAAACACACCACCAGCAGCTTCTCCATTTTTTCATGGATAAATGTCCAACGTTTAGATATTATTTTGACATTCTTGGCTGGTGTTGGACTCATTCTGCTTCAGTCTGGTGAAGACTAGCAACGCAACTTGTCATGTTGTTAATGATTTATTTCTTTAATTCAATTAATATCATCCGCTTGTTCTTCTCAACACTGTTCTTTGCACTCACTTTCTTCCTTCCCATGCTTGGAAAACAAAGTCATGTCGATCTTTGTTGTTTAACCCGGTGGTGTAAAGGTACACAATGCTTCCTTTTCATACAGGCAGTTTGGGAAACATTTCTGGCCCCAACACCGAGCCATTAGAAATGTTCAGTGTCTGCACCACGACTGTAGGACAAATGGGAGGGTATAGGGCTGCAACTAACGATTCATTTGATAATCGATTAATCTGTCGATTATTACTTCGATTAATCGATTAATAATCGGATAAAAGAGAAAAACTACATTTCTATCCAATCCAGTATTTTATGGGGAAAAAACAGCATACTGGCACCATTCTTATTTTTATTAAATCATGCAAAATAATAACATTGACCATCATTGCTATGCCGATGACACCCAAATCTATGTAGCGCTATCACCAAATGACTATCGCCCCATAGATCTTCTGTGCCAGTGCATTGAGCAAGTCAAACACTGGATGTGCCAAAATTTCCTACAACTAAATGAAGATAAAACTGAGATAATTGTTTTTGGTGCTAAAAAAGAAAGGTTTAAAGTCATCCAACACCTTCAATCACTGTCCCTGAAAACCTCAAATAAAGCCAGAAATCTTGGGGTTATTTTAGATTCTGATTTACATTTCGACAGTCACATCAAATCAGTAACAAAATCGGCCTACTATCACCTCAAAAATGTAAAAAGACTTAGAGGGCTCATGTCAGCTCAAGACTTAGAAAAACTTGTACATGCCTTTATTACCAGTAGGCTAGACTATTGTAATGGTCTCCTTGCAGGTCTTCCCAAAAAAACTGTCAGGCAGCTACAGCTTGTTCAGAACGCTGCTGCTAGAGTTCTAACAAAGACCAAAAAATGTGAGCACATTACACCAATTCTTAAATCCTTACATTGGCTCCCTGTACATCAGAGAATAGATTTCAAAATCCTCCTGCTCACATATAAATCACTACATGGTCTAGGGCCCAAGTATATCACTGATATGCTCCCACTATATACGCCCTCTAGATCACTAAGATCTTCTGAGACCAATCTGTTAGCGGTTCCAAGAGTAAACTCAAATCAAGGGAGATCATCATTCAGTCACTATGCAACACATAGCTGGAATAAACTTCCTGAAGATGTCAGACTCTCCCCAACTCTCACTACTTTTAAAACTAGACTGAAGACTTTTATGTTCACCTTAGCTTTCAGCTAAATCTTTTAATCTTTTAACTTTTAACGTCTGCACTGTTTTTATTTTTATTGTCTGCATTTTAATTTTGCTTTTATTTTCTTTCATTTCACTTTGTTGTCTGTGAAGCACTTTGAGTCTGCCTTGTGTATGAAAAGCGCTATACAAATAAAGTTGCCTTGCCTTGCCTTGCCTATTATTGTTTCTCAGCTGTTTGTAAATGTTGCAGTTTATAAATAAAGGTATATTTAAAAAATTAAAAAATAAATAAATGTATAAAAAAAAACAAAAAAAACCCTCTGTGCATGCGCATAGCATAGATCCAACGAATCGATGACTAAATTAATCGGCAACTATTTTAATAATTGATTTTAATCGATTTAATCGATTAGTTGTTGCAGCCCTAGTTGTGTCAGAAAGGACATCTGGTGTAAAGACTAACACACATTGCTCGTGTGCCTGACTTGCTTTGGCAGGCCCTGATAAGGATGCTGGATTCCATCCATCCATTTTATACCGCTTGTCCCTTTTGGGGTCATGGGGGGTGCTGGAGCCTATCTCAGCTGCATTCGGGCGGAAGGCGGGGTACACCCTGGACAAGTCGCCACCTCATCACAGGGCCAACACAGATAGACAGACAACATTCACACTCACATTCACACACTAGGGCCAATTTAGTGTTGCCAATCAACCTATCCCCAGGTGCATGTCTTTGGAGGTGGGAGGAAGCCGGAGTACCCGGAGGGAACCCACGCAGTCACGGGGAGAACATGCAAACTCCACACAGAAAGATCCCGAGCCCGGGATTGAAGTCAAGACTACTCACAATACCTTCGTATTGTGAGGCACATGCACTAACCCCTGTTGCACCGTGCTGCCCTAGCATTATTGCATTCTTCCTGCAATAATGCTACTTATTTGTTTAGATTTTTAAAGCTTCACCTTCATTTTCCACTAAAGGGGTAATGTTAAGATTTTTAATTTGTATCTAAAACACTTCATTGTGGTCATGTAATGTACTTTTTGAGTGTCTCTTGAAAATGAGCGTTTTTGTAGGAGGTCCTCCACCAAGCGCCCCCTTTAACTGCATCTCCACGCCGTCAGCCATGTTGACGTTTTTAGCAGCACACTCTCAAATTAAGCCTATTGACAAATATCCTAAGTTAAAACTGTGTATGGTTTTAACGAGAGGATAGCGAAAAAGAAGGAACTTCCGAAGAGATAAAGGCATTTTAAAAGGTTAGTTTAATATTTCTTTTAGTCCATAAAGTTTAAAGTATACAGACCACATGTTATTATAATGTCTGTCTCCCTATTTAAAACGACTACGTACATCCATGCAGAAATATAGCATTAAAAATAGCCTGTTTAGCTTATCTACTTGTAGTCCGGTTAACCCAGGGGTCGGCATCCCGCGGCTCTAGAGCCGCATGCGGCTCTTTAGCGCCGCCCTTGTGGCTCTCTGGAGCTTTTTCAAAAATGTATGAAAAATGGAAAAAGATGAGGGGAAAAAAAAACATTTTTTCTTTTAATATGGTTACTGTAGGAGGACAAACATGACACAACCCTCCCTAATTGTTATTAAGCACACTGTTTATATTAAACATGCTTCACTGATTCGAGTATTTGGCGAGCGCCATTTTGTCCTACTAATTTTGGCCGTCCTTGAACTCACCTTAGTTTGTTTACATGTATAACTTTTTCTGACTTTCTAGGACGTGTTTTATGCCACTTCTTTTTCTGTCTCATTTTGTCCACCAAACTTTTAACGTTGTGCATAAATGCACAAAGGTGAGTTTTGTTGATGTTATTGACTTGTGTGTAGTGCTAATCAGACATATTTGGTCACTGCATGACTGCAAGCTAATCGATGCTAACATGCTATTTAGGCTATCTATATGTACATATTGCATCATTATGCCTTATTTGTAGCTATATTTGAGGTAATTTAGCTTCCTTTAAGTCATCTTAATTCAATTTATATCTCATGACACACTATATGTATGTAAAATGGCTTTTAATTTTTTGCGGCTCCAGACAGATTTGTTTTTGTATTTTTGGTCCAATATGTGTCACGGCTCAGACCCCTGCCGTCTGTGCGCACCTCGGGACACGGCCACGGGTGCGCACATCCAGGGACGCCCCGCGCGCGTCTCCGCCCTGCAGCAGCCACCAGCTGCAATCACTCACCGGCTATCTGCACACCTGATCCTGATGAGGGCGTGCCGGATAAAGGCAGGGTGGACCCAAGGATCGGCGCGGGAACTTAGTTTTCTCATGGTGTACCGTAAGCGTCAAGCTTTATGCTCTTGTCTTGTTTTCCTCTCCGTGGCTTACTTGTCCCTTGTTTCTCCCGTGTCCCCCGCAGAATTCCCTCCGTCGCCTTGGTAGTGAGCTGTGCGCCTCACTTCTCTGGACCCCTCTGGATTCTGACTGCCTCCCCAATCCTTGACTTCCCCCGCATTGGACTCGGACTTCTCTCTCCCCTGGACTTCCTCATCTCTCGTTCAACACTTTGGTAACACACATTCCAGTTAAATACTACACATAGTCTTACACCATACACACCCTTGGATCTATTTCACACTCCATTTTCCTTAGTTTATTATATTAGTATTGTTTGTTGTATGTATATAATAAAACATTGTTCATACTTTCCCCTGGTGTATGTTTGCCGTCACCTCCCCTTAGTACAACACAACAATATGGCTCTTTCAACATTTTGGGTTGCCGACCCCTGGGTTAACCTAACATTACAAGCTTGTCACACTGCGGTGAGGGAAGTCCTGTTTTGGGGTTGTCTGGCTAACTTCCTGTTTTATGTTGAAAGTCTAATCCTCCTCTCGTTTCAGGCCACTTGCTCTTCCTCCTGTCTCACTGGTCTGATGTCTCTCCTGATTGCCTGATTGTGCCCACCTGTGTCACCCTCCCTCATGTGTGTATACAGCCCTCGTCTTCCCCTGTCTTGTTGCCAGAGTATATCGTCTCGTCATGTACCGCCAGCAGTCTTCCACAGCCTTGTCCAAGTTGTTAAGTATTGCCTCGCTTAATTTCTTTGTACCCTCTGAAGAGGAGTGATTTTGAGTTGCTGAAGTTTTTTGGTCAGTTTTTTGAGGTAGTTTCATAGTGCGCTGCCTTCTTTCTTCCCTCCTCTTGGAGCGCATTAATTTGTAGTTTCCTTAGCCCTTTATAGTGTAGCAGTGACGTACGGTGAGGTTCATGGCTGGTGAGGCACTGACTTCATCACAGTCAGATTTACAAACATATGAACCCTAAAGAGTATCTTATTCACCATTTGATTGGCAGCAGTTAACGGGTTATGTTTAAAAGCTCATACCAGCATTCTTCCCTGCTTGGCACTCAGCATCAAGGGTTGGAATTGGGGGTTAAATCACCAAAAATGATTCTCGGGCGCGGCGCCGCTGCTGCTCGCTGCTGCCCACTGCTGCCCACTGCTCCCCTCACCTCCCAGGGGGTGAGCAAGGGGATGGGTCAAATGCAGAGGACAAATTTCACCACACCTACTGTGTGTGACAATCATTGGTATTTTAACTTAACTTTAACTTTACACATACAAACTGTAGCACACAAAAAAGGTCATTTAATAAAAAAAACTTTATTATGGTCTTACCTTTACTTATAAATGAAGTCCATGCGCCGCTCCTTTTGAACAAAAGCATCGATAACTTGTTTATAGAAGTCTTCCTTGTCTTTCTTCAGTTTTAAAAGTCTCTCTGTCTCGATGGAGATCTTCTTTTAATTATTACCTCCTGCTTCGTTTGAAAGTCCAGTTTATAAAACTGTTTTATTTTAGATATGTAATCCTCCATGTTAAAAGTTCAGGCGAGAGGAAAAAATAAACGATTGCTGCTAACTGTTGCTACTTGTTGTCACTTCTTCTGCAGCCGAGTAGTCGCAAGAATGATATCTGGGATCACGACCGCTCTCTACCACCAGGAGGCGGGATTACTGCGAGCCTCACCCAGTGCATCTTCGCAGCTGTTTTATGATTGCTCAGCACAAGAAATATGTTACACACATACAGTTGTTGACAAAATACACTGTACATTATATACTTCAGCTAACTAAACTATGGAAATTTATAATATAATTCATACAGCAATACGGTCTCACTGCACAGCAGGCCAGCAGTTAGCCGAGTCATTGCGCAATCCATGGCGAGGCTCAACTGGCTGGTGACTCACCGCAAGTCTCTTCTCAGTATTTGAACGGCAAATGTGAAAATTCAGCGATTTTGAATAAAAATAATCTAAAACTGGTGAAGTTAAATGGAAAATAACTTTATAGTATAATCACTGGATACATATAACAATTTAATTAATTTTTTTTCTTTTTATATATTTTTTCTTTCCATGATGGCACGTTAGGCCCCGCCTCACCTGCCTCCCCTGACTGCACGTCACTGTAGTGTAGTTTGTTCATAGCTTTTTGTCTCCTCTTCGTGAGCAATTTTCTTTTGGTGTAGTTAATTGTAGATTGTTGCTTTTTTGATTGTTAGATCCATGTAGATTTTGCTGTCACTTTTTTCCCCTCCCTCGGGAGTGATTTTTCGTTTATTGTTTTTTGCCCTGTGCTACGTTTCCTTTTTACTCTTGTGTGTCTAGTATAGAAGTTATAGCCATTTCTTTATTCACTCTATCTGAAGAGAGTTCTCAGAAACTGTTGAATGAAAGCAGGCCATGGCGGAGTAGAGCACGTCTGAAACTGAAGCTCCCCTGTACATGCTCTAAAAAACTCTAAGCTACTTGGATTTCTGCCATAACTTTTTCTTTTATGAACAACGATTTCCTTATTTGTTACACACCCGTTACAAAAGTTTGATGAAAAAGGCAACAATGGAGTCAGGATCGTCCTCGTCTCAAACACCTGTCGTCACTGAGTCCTATCTTGAGACTTTACTCAGGAAATTTTTTAATGAGGCTGAGGATAGATCCCAAAAGCGATTTCAGCGATTGGAGGATCAACTTGGCTCAATTCAAGATACTTTATCCAAGCACGCTGCCGACATAGAATCTGTCCGCAATGAAGTGTCTTCCATTGAAACACGTGTCCAGAGCAATGAGGACGCTATGCTCAATTTCACCAGCAAGCTCACGAAGATTGAGAAAAAAATGATAGATCTCGAGGACAGAAGCAGGAGGGATAACATCAGAATAATCAATATTAAAGAAGGCGAAGAAGGAAATAACGCGCTGTCTTACCTGTCCGCCAACATCCCCAAGTGGTTCCCTGCCTTGGCTGAAAATCCTCCGGAGCTCATGCGGGCTCAACGCATCGGCCCCCCGCGCCAATCTCCCCGTCCCAGGGCGATGATTGTGAAGTGTCTGCGGTACACGGATAGGGACCGCATCTTGAAGGAGGCTAGGAAAGTTCCTCTTCAGCTCTCTGAGAACTCCGTTCGCTTTGCCCCGGATTACAGTGACGCGACGGCCAAGCTGAGACGAGCCTGCTATTCCACTATGTACAGCGCTCGAAAAGCTGGCTTTGAAGCCTTTCTCATCTATCCAGCAACAATCAAACTATCCAAAGGCTCCCAACAACACTTTTTTGACAATTCAGCAGAGGCTGAAAAGTTCATCTCTGCAGCCTCGTAAACTCCACTGAACTTGGGGGTACCCACACAGAGACATGGACATACGACACTTGGTAAGACTATTTTTGTTTGATTTTCTTCAGTGAGACTTTTTCATCGTTGTGCTTCTGTGCTGGAGACAGGCATGGATCTGTTCACTTCCTGAGTCGTTGACGTGTCATGTTGCCACGTGACTGTTTTTCTTTTTCTGTTTTTTCTTTTTTTTACTAAACCACAATATTATTTTGTACACATAGAAGATATATAAGAGTTTTATTGTTTGCTTTTTCTGTTTGTTGTCCGAACCTAATTACGAAAATGGTGTGAAACTATTTTTTGCATTTTGAAGTTGTTCCATATTAAATATGTGATACTTACCACGCCTCATACATATATAATATATATATATATATATATATATATATATATATATATATATATATATATATATATATATATATATATATATATATATATATATATATATATATATATATATATATATATATATATATATATATTTTGTTAATATTACTTCTTTAGTTTTTTACTTTTGCGATCGGATATTTAGAAGCTCTTGGGGGGAGCTTTTTGTTTTGAGCTTTTTGTTTTTTGTTTTTTGTTTTTCCATGTTTATTTTATTGCCTGCAGTGTGTGAGTGTATGTTTTTGTGTGTGTGGATGAGAGGTTGTTTATGTGTTTGCTTGAATGGTCCAGTTGTTGTGTGCATGTTTGTGTTGTGTGTCTGTGGCCCACAGTCCTTGACCATATGCCCTCTTCTCTTGTTTATGTTTCATGAACAGAGGAATTATTTATCTGACCATGATCACACACCCTCTTCTTCTTTTCATGACTCTGAAATAACTCTATATGCACAGTTCTGATAGTGAATTTTCCTCTGAAATAGAGGAGAATGAAGACTTGATAAACTCCCACAAGTCGGAATCGATCAGTTTCTCAGACCACATCAACTACAAATCACAAAGATTTATGAGCGAAATGGATCCAGATAGAAATGCTCCTCAAAACACCAACAATGATTGTTTATATTATACTGACATCGCATTTGATAAAACATTTATGCAAGATAATAACATATCTCTAGTACATTTTAATAGCAGGAGTCTATACTCTCATTTTGATGATATCCAGGACTATTTGAATCAATTCAAATCTCAATTTAATATTATAGGTGTTTCAGAGACATGGATGAATGAGAATGCAAGTAATGAGTTTGAATTAAATGGGTATGAAATGTTTTGTACCAACCGTAAAAATAAGAGAGGAGGAGGTGTGGCTCTGTATGTGGACAAAAATATCAGCTGTAGTATTGTCAATGATATGTGTTTAGCTGTTGAGGAACTCTTCGAATGCGTCACTGTGGAATTATCATTTTCAAATAGGAAACACATTATTGTAAGCTGCGTTTATAGGACACCAGGATCCGACTTGAAAATATTTAATGAATGGATGGAAAAATTAGTTAAGACAAACAAAAATTACATAGTATGTGGTGACTTTAATATCAACCTTTTGAATCCTAATAAACACAAACATACAGCAGAATTTATTGACACCATGTTCTCCATGGGCTTATTCCCATTGATCAAACGACCCACAAGAATCACAACACACAGCACCACACTTATTGACAACATATTCTGTAACATTGTAGAACAGACTGTAACTGGAGGCTTGTTAGTGAGTGACATCAGTGATCATTTACCAGTGTTCATGGTGTACAATATTAACTGCAGAACATCCAAGCCTGTAAATAGTGACTATTATCGAAGAACCACAACAGAACGATCATTAACAGCACTTAAGAATGATTTAGCGAAACAAAACTGGGATTCTGTTTTTCAAACGTCAGATATAAATGCAGCTTATAATTTATTTCATGACATTTTTTTCTCACTTTATGATACACACTGCCCCATCAAAAAATGCACTATAACTAACTCCACAAAAACTCCATCGATAACCAAGGGGCTTGCAAACGCTTGCAAAAAGAAAAATTATTTATATAGGACTTTTATTAGGCATCAAACCATAGAAACAGAACAAAAGTACAAAACATATAAAAATAAATTAACCAGTATATTAAGAGCAAGCAGAAAAGAATACACTACCAAACTATTAATCCAAAAGAAAAATGATTTAAAGGGAATTTGGAAGGTATTAAATACAATTATTGGGTATGGTTCAAACAGTCCTTGTTATCCAGAGCTTTTTGTTGAGAACGACCAAATCATAAGTGACAAGAAGATGATTACTGATGGCTTCAATATGTTTTTTGTTAATATTGGGCCTGAGCTGGCAAAAAAAATCCCAATAAATGATGCACAGCCCACGGAATTTATTGAAAAAAATCCTTACTCGATGTTCCTTACTCCGACTGTTGAAAAGGAAGTATTGGTGGTTATTCAGAAAAGCAAGAACAAAACATCACGTGACATTTATGACCTCGACATGAGGACTGTCCGGAATGTAGCGGAAGAAATCATCAAACCATTCACACACATCTGCAATTTATCTTTTCAACTTGGACAATTTCCTACACAAATGAAACTCTCAAAAGTCATCCCCATCTTCAAATCTGGAGACAAACACCACTTCACAAATTACCGGCCCGTCTCCCTTCTGCCACAGTTGTCAAAAATATTGGAAAAATTATTTGATAATGGACTTTGTGGCTTCATTGAAAAGCACAAATTATTATCTGATTGTCAATATGGGTTCCGTCAAAATAGGTCAACTTCATTAGCTTTAAGTGATTTAATAGAAAACATTACTAATGGTATCGAGAAGAACAAATTTGTTATAGGAATTTTTATTGACCTGCAAAAGGCTTTCGATACCATTGACCACCAGATTTTGGTAAATAAACTGGAAAACTATGGCATAAGGGGAGTGGCAGGGAAATGGCTGAAGAGCTACTTGAATGAGAGACAGCAGATTGTCCAGATCGACCAATACCAATCTACACTCATGAACATAACCTGTGGAGTCCCCCAGGGGTCCATACTAGGACCCACACTATTTATAAAGTATATCAATCAAATATGTAAAGTATCAACACTGCTGGAGTTCATCCTCTTTGCTGACGATACAACCATTACATGTGCAGGTGACGACATGAAGCAACTTCTGGCCTCTGTAACTGAGGAGATGATAAAGTTCAAAACTTGGTTTAATACCAACAAATTGTCTCTGAATGTAAAGAAGACCAAAATCATGCTCTTTAGCAATCGAAAAAGTAATATCAGGATTGTTATTGATGATACACCAATAGATTATGTTCAACAAAATTCATTCTTAGGAGTGGTAATAGATGAAAATATATCATGGAAGCCTCATATAAGTTACTTGAGGACAAAGGTTGCTAAATGTGTTGGAATGATGAGGAGATCATGTCATTTATTGAACACCAATGCTCTGCTGTTATTGTACCATTCATTCATTATGTCGTATTTAAATTATTGTGTTGAAGTCTGGGGAAATTGTTATAAATCCCATCTACAGCCTTTAGTCACTATGCAGAAAAAGGCCATTAGGATTGTGTCCAATGTTCACTACAGACATCATTCAAATCCACTATTCGTGGAGTTAAAGCAACTTAAACTGCACGATGTGATCAAATTTAAAACTGCTCAAATTATATTTAGGGCATCCCAAAACTCTTTACCATCCAATATACATAACCTATTCCAGGATAGAGATGCTCACCATAGGTACAGTCTAAGAGGAAACAACAAATTATATTTGCCTAAATTTAGAACAACTTTAAAGTCAATGTGCATTTCAGTGCGTGGAGTCAGTCTGTGGAACAACTTAGGGGAAGAGTTAAAAACGTGTTCTAACATGATTCAATTTAAAAGACTGTTTAAAAAAGAAGTACTGAAGAAGTACGAGGAGGAAAGAGAGTGATGCCCTCAACACAGAGCGATGGGAGAGAGGTGTATGGTCAGAGAGTGTTTGGGCCAGTGTATGTGCATGTGTATGTGTATGTGTATGTGTGTGTGTGTGTGTGTGTGTGTGTGTGTGTGTGTGTGTGTGTGTGTGTGTGTGTGTGTGTGTGTGTGTGTGTGTGTGTGTGTGTGTGTGTGTGTGTGTGTGTGTGTGTGTGTGTGTGTGTGTTTTGTCTCGTCTTGTCTTGTCTCAAAGTAACAGTGGTACTATTGTATTGTTAGTGTACAGGAGCTTTTCTTGTTTTTGTTTGTATAGTATTGTTCTTGTATTATATTGTTTATGTTAAATGTGGAATGAGTGAGAGGGGTTGGGATATTATAAGCATCTGCTTCATCCAACCCCTTTTCAAGCCTGCATAAAGGTCTCTGCCAAAATGTAAAAAAAAAAAAAAAAAAGTGTTTTGTTGTACTGTGCAGGTTTGAAATAAATACTTCAATTCAATTCAAAGCCTGCATCATTGTTTCCTGTCTGCAACTGAGTCCTCATTTTTGCCAAGGCCTAACAAAGCTAACAATGCTACATTTCTAACATATTATCAAACAATTTACTGTTACTGGACTTACTGCTTCATTGTATCCACCATTGCCATGAATTGTAGGAATATAGCTGTGGAGGTCTAGCTACTCCGGGTCCTTCGTACCACCAGGGACGTACATGACAGCCTCGTTCATCATTGTGAACAATGATTTATTTTTCAATAACTGTTCTTTAGGTTGCTTTTCAGCCATTAGTTCTTGTCTCCGTCTCGCTCTCGCTCGTGCTCCTGCTCGTGTACGCTCTCCACCATCAACAACTCTTCCTCTCTCCTTCCCGGCTGCTGCCTTTTAACAGAGCGACAGGTGATCAGATAAACACTCCCAGGTGGGTCATCTACGCACCTGTTGCTGATCTCGAAGCCGGTCCTGGCACACCCTGCTTTGCTGCAGGTCCGCAGCCCCCCCAATAGCATTATAAGTAGCCTGTTTGTCTCATCTAAATGTAGGCCGGTTAAGATACTATTACAAGCTAACAATGCTCAGAGCTGCCAAGCCTCATGCATTTCAGCCTTTTCTCACACTACACGCCACACTTGACATGTCTCACACTTATATTCCGCATTCACTACCCTATGTTTTTTTTCCCATGATAATAAACTTTGGTTCTCACAGCTTGCTGTAGTTTGAGTAACTATGATTGGTTGATTGAGATAACCAGACCAAGTCATCAATCATCTGTGCCTACATTAAACCAACCACGGAAGACAGACACCACACAATATAAACCAATCAGAAACAACGTAAGGCGGCTCTTGGCGTCTCTCTTTCTCACACAGCAGTGCAGTGTTGCCAACTTGGTAACCTTTCTTGGTAAATCTGGTGACTTTCTTTCTCCAAAGCAACTATGGACAAATCTAGCGATTTTTTTGGGATGTTTTGGAGACACGAAAGCGTGTAAAACGTGAGATTTCCAGTTCAATTTATCATCAATCATTGTACCTAGAAATTTGGTTTCATTTACTCTTTCAATTTATTTTCCATCTATTTGTATTTGTGTTTGACTTTCTCTTCTGCTGTTACCAAATAGCATTATTTTAGTTTTACTGAGATTCAACGATAGTCTGTTTTTGTCAAACCATCTTTTTAATTTGTTAATTTCTTCTGTTATTATTTGTATTAACTCCTGTGTGTTCTCTGCTGAACAAAACGCTGTTGTATCATCCGCAAATAGTACTAACTTTAAATCTTTTGTAACTTTACAAATGTCATTTATATAGAGATTGAATAATTTAGGTCCTAGTATTGATCCCTGAGGTACACCACAGGATATATTTAGCGTTGTAGACGTGTGTTCGCCTAGCTTCACGTATTGTTTCCTGTTCGTTAGATAACTTCTTATCCAGTTTAAGACTAACCCTCTGATGCCATATTGTTGTAGTTTTTTTATTAAAATATTGTGATTAATTGTGTCAAATGCTTTAGTTAGATCCATAAAAACCGCTGCCGCACATTTTTTACTATCTATTGCATTGGTAATTTCTTCTGTAATTTCAATTAAAGCCATTGAAGTTGAAACTTTAGCTCTGTATCCATATTGGTTCTCTTCGAGTATTCTATTTTTATTTATGAAACTCTCTAATCTGTTATTGAACAGTTTTTCAATGATTTTAGAAAACTGTGGAAGTAAAGAAACAGGTCTATAATTTGTAAATTGATGTTTGTCTCCAGTCTTATAAAATGGTGCAACTTTAGCTATTTTCATTTTGTTTGGAAATGTACCTGTTTGAAATGATAGGTTACTAATATACATTAATGGTCCTGAGATCTCTTCTATAACCTTTTTTATCGTTTCCATATCAATTCCATTACAATCAGTTGAAGTCTTAGATTTACATTTTTTCACGATTGTAACTATTTCCTCCTGTGTCACATTACTGAGGAACATGGAGTTGGGATTTCGCTCTATGGTATCATTACAGTCCTCGATTGAAACTGGGTCTGGAATCCTTTCTTCCAATTTTGGTCCAATATTTACAAAATAATTATTGAAGCTTTCAACTACTTCCTTTATGTTGTCACTTTTTTTATTTCCGTCTAAGAAGTATTGGGGGTAGTCCCTCTTTGTGCCATTTTTGATAATGCTATTAAGGATGCCCCATGTTGCTCTCATATTATTTTTGTTCCTATCAAATAATTCACTGTAATATTCTTTTCTATATGATCGTAGTATGTCTGTTAACTTGTTTTTATACTTTTTGTACTTAATTTCTGCCTCTGTAGTTTTTTGTGCTATAAATTTCCTATATAGTGTATTCTTCTTCTTACAAGCATTTTTTAATCCTTTTGTCATCCATGGTTGATTATTCTTTCTCTGTTTATTACTGAGTTGTATCCATGGACAATGTTTGTCAAAAAGTATTATGAACTTGTATAAGAAATGTTCATATGCTTCATCAACCTCTTTTTCATTGTACACATTGTCCCAATCTTGCTTTTGTAGCTCAATTTTGAAGGCAATCATCCTCTTCTCTGTGCACAGTCTTCGAAATGTGCTTTTGTCTTCCATGTTCTTCTTGTAGTTTCCATCATATATTGTAAAAACTGGCAGATGATCACTAATGTCGGTTATAAGTAGACCACTTGTAGTGTTATTATCAAAATCATTGGTAAAAATATTATCAATAAGCGTGGCACAGTGTGCTGTGATTCTGCTTGGCTTTGTGATTTTAGGATATAAACTGATGCTGTACATTGTATCAATGAAGTCATCAATAGACTTTTGCTTGTTAGGGTTCAATAAATCAATATTAAAGTCACCACATAGGAACATTATTCTTTGACCATTGTCCATGTAAGTTGCTTTGATCCATTCTTCAAATGTTTCTATACTTGACTTAGGTGATCTATATATACAACTAATGAAAATGTTTTTGCTTTTTTTCCTGACATATTTCAATGGTTATACATTCTAAGATATTATCTATAGCAAATGACATGTTTTTTACCACTTTGTAGTTCAGGTTCTTCATCACGTACACAGCTACTCCTCCTCCATTTTTGTTGGTTCTGTTGATGTAGTTTAGTTCATATCCTACCAGATCAAAATCTATTCCTTTTTTATCATCAATCCATGTTTCTGTGACAGACAATCACTTTGAAGGGTTCGTTGATGTGTTCCAAAAAGTTCTTAATGTTGTTGTAATTTACATACAAGCTTCTGCTATTGAAATTAATAATTGACAATTTGTTATCACATTCAATGTTGCTATTATATTGATCATCTGTATAATAAAAACAATTATTACTGATGTGGGAGAAAAAATGTTTATCTGGATCTATATCATTTTCCAAATCCTGGTTTTTGTGATCTTTGTTGCAGAAATTTTTTAGTTCCATATTTTCTTGTTCAACAATCTTTGATGTTGTTTCAATAATCTCTATAAGTGTAGGTGGATGCAATCCTGAATGTAGGTCCTCTTGTTTAGTCGTCCCTTGGAACATAGTAGTGTCGATGCTGGTCCATTATCATCGTTGTTGTGGAAGCTGTTTCAACTTTAAAAATTGTCCAGGTCCTTGATGTCATGGACAACAATTACTCTTGCTTCTGGACCTCCATTCAGCTTGATGTAGATTTTACAGTTGGCGCTCCAAGTTCCCTGGATTTGTCCCTCCTTTCTCAAGGAGAGTGAGGAAGGAGATGTAGAAGAGATATACATTGAGAACACAGATGCAGAGAATGACATTTCAATTTCTAGTAAGTTAAGACTAGCATTAAGAGGCCATAGTGCAGGGAGAGCTACTGGAGGTGAGGACATCAGCCTTAAGTATGAATCAAATCATTGTCTAAAAAAAGGCCAATTTTTTCCGAATGCATCATGATACTAAAGCCTCACTTTTGTAATTTTCTGAAATTTGGCCGCCCTGAACGCTACATTTCAAACATATTATTAAATGTGTTGATCTAGTCTTACTGGACTTACTGTAACGGTACAGTGGGAGAAGGAGACGGCACGGAGGCAGGGACGTCGTTAGCTTGCAGCGTGTTTATTAATATATATAAATGAAGTGTGTGACTAATCCAAATGCATATAGTGTGATTATGTGTAGCGATTATATGTGGAGTGTTACCAGGTGGTGTTAAAGGTGCGTGTTGAGATCGGTACGGAAGTCCAGAAAGGAAAAGGCTGGCTCGGAGGTCCGGGGACAGGCAGGTGGTCAGGGGCTGGAGCGAGGCGTCGTTGTGCGGGGGCAGGCGTGAGGTCGAGATCCGAGAAGGCAGCGGGAAGTCCAGAGGGGATCCGGAGAGACGAGAGACACAGCTCAAAATCAGGGGATGACGAAGGGCTGCTGGATGACGACACAGGACAAGACACAATGAGCACAACGGAGGGGAAACACAAAGAGCGAGGAAGCACATAGGCATGGAAGCTAGAGACGTGTAAGGCTTACTGTACTAGTACAAGTAGCTACGTTCTGGCACCGGAATGGCTTACGAAGGCAGGGATCTCATCAGCGTCAGGTGTGTTGATTGAAGAGTGAGTGCAGCCGTGCGGAGAAAAAGCGGAGCGCACAGCAGAGTGAGAGGCAGCAGGTGTTTGAACCGTAAAACTTACTGCTTCATAGTATCCAACATTGCCATACATTGTGGAAATATAGCATTATAAGTAGCCTGTTTATCTCATCTACATCTAGGCAGGTTAGGCTACTATTACAAGCTAACAATTCTAAATCGCTAACAATTTAGTCACTTGGTAATCTACTTTTACTAGATTTATCGCATTATTGTCTCTATTGTCACCATAAATTGTAGGGATTAAATCTAGTTTTGGGTAAATCATTCCGTATATTGTCCTCCCAACTGAATCTGGGGTATCTTAGCCAGGCTTTGTGCTTCATGTCAGGCTGCAATTCTTGCTGGGCCTACATCACATACTCCAAATATTGTCACAAAACACAAAAGTTAACCAGGCACTACTTACTTCTTAAGATGAAGTTGGAAGTTTGTATAGTGACATGTGCTGGTAAACGCAAACAATGACAGCACATTTTTGGTTATCAGGTCGCACTATTGACATATTTTTGTTTGGACTACATCAGTGGTTCTCAAACTTTTTTTGTCATCCCCCACTTTGGACAAGGGGGAGTTTTCAAGCCCCACCTGCCCCCATCGCCCCAACAGAACGCTAATGCCAAGCTTAACATTTTCAAATTTATCGAACATCAAGTAACATCAAGTTTTATACATTCAAACTCAATAACATAAAATAAAATCAAGTTCAATAATAAATAAAATAACTGTGCAGCTGTGGTATAACTTGCATCAAGTTCAATATCAAATAAAATAACTTGCATCAATTCAATAATAAATAAAACAAAAGTGTTATAACTTGCATCAAGTTCAATAATAAATCAACAAAAGTGTTATAACTGGCATCAAGTTCAATAATAAATCAAAAAAAGTGTTATAACTTGCATCAAGTTCAATAATAAATCAAATAAAAGTGTTATAACTTGCATCAAGTTCAATAATAAATCAAATAACTTGCATCAAGTTCAATAATAAATAAAACAAAAGTGTTATAGCTTGCATCAAGTTCAATAATAAATAAAACAAAAGTGTTATAACGTGCATCAAGTTCAATAATAAATCAAAAAAAGTGTTATAACTTGCATCAAGTTCGATAATAAATGAAATAAAAGTGTTATAACTTGCATCAAGTTCAATAATAAATAAAACAAAAGTGTTATAACGTGCATCAAGTACAATAATAAATCAAAAAAAGTGTTATAACTTGCATCAAGTCCAATAATAAATCAAATAAAAGTGTTGTAACTTGCATCAAGTTCAATAATAAATCAAATAACTTGCATCAAGTTCAATAATAAATGAAAATAAAAGTGCCACTTTGCAATCTTTGCCAAAAAAAGGAGGACAGGGCAAGTGAACATGAGTTTTACAGTACTCCAGCATTAGTGGCTGCAATGAGCCTGTTTTGCACTGCACAGCTTTTCAAATCGGGGTTGCAGGCTTGACACTGCCACTGTTAAAACCTCATTGAATTCGGGGCTGAGCTGCCTTGACGCGAGTGCTTCCCGGTGAATGACACAGTGTGTCCAATGCGCATTTGGCGCAACCCTCTTTATTAGAGCCTGCAGCCCGTTTCTTGACTTTGCCATGCGTGCCATCAGAGCAAAAGCCCACACAGTTTTCCCATTTAAGATTGTGTTATTTGAGGAAACTGTCCATTATCTTGAACAGCTCATCAGCAGTGGCTCTATTTTTTATGTATTTGCAAAACAGCAAATCCTCGCACAGTGACTCGCCATTCACAAAGCTTCCGCTTAGCCCCGCCCCCATTAGTTACTGTTGCTGTCTGTCAAACTTTCGCTCCTACCTAGAAATGTAAAGCATACAGGAAAAATAAGTAATTTACATTTATCTATATAGCGGATTTCACAGACAGAATCACAAAGTGATTTCCAGTGTGTATAGAAAATGAAAGCATAGTAAAAAAAAAAAATCAAAGAATATAATAATAAAAAATAAAAAAAAATCAAAGTGAAATTTCCTCCCGTTCCTCGCGCCCCACCTGTCATGTCTCTATTCCCCACCAGTGGGGCGCGCCCCACACTTTGAGAAACGCTGGACTACATAGAGCTGCAGCTATCGAATATTTTAGTAATCAAGTATTATATCGAATATCCTGGACAATTAATTGAATAATCGAATAAATCCTATTTTTGCTTAATTTATTTACATTTTTTTGTCCTGTCCAGTCAGAAATGTAGGTCGACGCCTATGCTATAGAGACTATAGTGGGTGCAAGTGCAAGCTATCCAAGTAGCATGTGGTTGCATGACTGGAATAACCCAAATAACTTTGCACGACTACTTTCGCGTGGTTACTAATGAAAGGCTAATTGAACACGACAGCTCGGATAGCCTTGTTAGTTTTCAACACCTTTTGACGGCATTTGATGACATCGCGGGATTGAGAGAACACATCCTGGTTATCATAATGAATAACATTTATTTTATTAACACAACTTTTGCACGTCCCACGAGGCCCAGCGGCAGGCCAAGGACCAGATGGGGGGATTACATCTCCTCTCTGGCCTGGGAATGCTTCGGGATTCCCCAGGAGGAAGTCGCAAATGTTGCTCTGGAGAGGGAAGTCTGGGGTTCTCTGCTGGAGCTGTTGTCCCCGCGACCCGATTCCGGATAAGCGGTTGAAGATGGATGGATGGATGGAACTTTTGCGTTTACATTTGATAATAGATGACTTACCTCGCCTCCGGACGTCACTCAATTCGGATGCTTTCTCGACAGGTGCTACAGCATCAAACTTGTGCTATTGTGGTATGCGAGCTCCACTTTGGAATGTTTGCATACTACTGTGTTTTCCTTCGATTTTAGTGTGAAGTGTTCCCACACTTTAGACAACTTTTGTCGCTTCTTAAAGGCCTACTGAAATGAATTTTTTTTTATTTAAACGGGGATAGCAGAGCCATTCTATGTGTCATACTTGATCATTTCGCGATATTGCCATATTTTTGCTGAAAGGATTTAGTATATAACAACGACGATAAAGTTCGCAACTTTTGGTCTCTGATTAAAAAAAGCCTTGCCCCTACCGGAAGTTGCGTGACGACACCGGAGGAAGGACTGCTCATATTTTCCTATTGTTTACACCAGCAGCGAGAGAGATTCGGACCGAGAAAGCGACGATTAACCCATTAATTTGAGCGAGGATGAAAGATTCGTGGATGAGGAACGTTAGAGTGAAGGACTAGAATGCAGTGCAAGACATATCTTTTTTCGCTCTGACCGTAACTTAGGTACAAGCTGGCTCATTGGATTCCACACTCTCTCCTTTTTCTATTGTGGATCAAGGATTTGTATTTTAAACCACCTCGGATACTATATCCTCTTGAAAATGAAAGTCGAGAACGCGAAATGGACATTCACAGTGACTTTTATCTCCACAACAATACATCGACGAAACACTTTAGCTACAGAGCTAACGTGATAGCATCGTGCTTAACTGCATATAGAAACCAAATATATAAATCCCTGACTGGAAGGATAGACAGAAGATCAACAATACTATTAAACCAGGGACATGTAAATGCACGGTTAATGCCTTGCAGCCTGGCGAAGGTTAACAATGCTGTTGCTAACGACGCCATTGAAGCTAACTTAGTAACAGGACCTCACAGAGCTATGATAAAAACATTAGCGCTCCACCTACGCCAGCCAGCCCTCATCTGCTCATCAACACCCGTGCTCACCTGCGTTCCAGCAATCGACAGAAGGACGAAGGACTTCACCACGATCATCCGTGCGGTCGGTGGCTAGCGTCGCCTAGCGTGTCTGCTATCCGAGTCAAAGTCTTCCTGGTTGTGTTGCTGTAGTCCGCCGCTAATACACCGATCCCACCTACAACTTTCTTCTTTGCAGTCTTCATTGTTCATTAAACAAATTGCAAAAGATTCACCAACACAGATGTCCAGAATACTGTGGAATTATGAGATGAAGACAGAGCTATTTTGTATTGTATTCAATGGGGTACCGATACTTCTGTTTCACTGGTTACGTCACGCGCATACGTCATCATCCAAAGACGTTTTCAACCGGAAGTTTAGCAGGAAATTTAAAATTACACTTTATAAGTTAACCCGGCCGTATTGGCATGTGTTGCAATGTTAAGATATTTCATCATTGATATACAAACCATCAGACTGCGTGGTCGGTAGTAGTGGGTTTCAGTAGGCCTTTAATTTCCTCGTTTTGCTATGGCTCTTGTCCACTGCTTTCTGCGGCGTCTGCCATTGCGAGTTATGTCGGCGAAAACGTTTTCTAAAACTCAAGCGTATTTTAAGGAGCGGTGTTGTGCAGTGCAAGGGGCGTTTGATCTGACGTAAACACGCTGTGCAATACCTAAACAGTCCGTTTACTAAATGAGGCAAAATGCCGTAAAAAAAATTGTTACGACGCCTCGAGGCAGCAAAACTTCCTCGATTACATTTTGTAATTGAATTACTCGAGTTACACGAGGAATCGTTTCAGGTCTAGGACGACAACTGCACTCAGGAAAACAAAAATTATGGACTCGCACAGAGATCTTCTACCAAGTACGGAGATATCCGCTGACGTAACCATGGCAAAATGCAGCACAATCTTCTCGAATCTCACAAAGCTCGGAACAAGACAATTGTTCTATACATATCTCAGCCATGCCTCCATGGTTTGAATTCAATTTTTTTGGAGTCTTATGGGGATGTCAATTACACAACAGGTGCCAACAGTTGAGAATTTGCATAATATCAAATCCCAAAAATTTCAAATGGGAGCATAAACGTGCAGACTGGAAGTTTCCTTCATTAAAAATGTAAGTCTTTAATATTGAGTTGCAATGCACATGTACATCTCAAGGCTTTTTTTTTTATTTTTGCAGTTATGCAAACTATAGATACATTCTTTGTAACAACCATGCATTAACCCAACAGAAAACGTGCATCTTCAGAAAAAGCTACTGATAACTCTTGTGGCTGAGCTATTGTCTTCCTTTTGCAGCCACAATGCTTAGAATAGCAGTCAGCAGCTTGTGTGTAATGTAATGGAAAAAACAACCACATAAAGACCTGCCTCCTGACTCCCATCACGGTGGTGGTGATACTGTATGTATGTAGGCTTGGTGAACAAAAGGTGTTAAAATGCTGTGTGAGGTGATAAGACTGTGAGTTCACACACAACATTGAGGTTTAAGCAATACATTACTAATCTGATTGTACGGCATCATTTGTCACCTCCGACTTAAATTCATCTAGACAAATAAAACTAATAAAGTGTAAAGCCTACTGGTGACAGCATTGGGAATATAATCTTTGTTACAGTTCTTGCATAGAGATTGTGCAGGTGTGTCTCCTAAAGCAGTGGTTCTGAATTCAAATACTATATATGACCTCATACTATTTTAGCTGTTTTCTGCTGGTGTATACTCCCCATGTACAACACGCCACCGTGCATTCTGCAAATAGCTTGCAGCTTCTCTTTGTTGACACGGTGCAGACCTCCCATAGAGTAAATATGGACTCAACATTTGGCGCTTTCAAGTTTTAGCATAGTGAGAAACGCCTGGAGTTGATGTTCATCTTAGTGAGGCCCAAGTGCTTGAGAGGGGTGGACAGAGCGAAGGTGGCCTTCATGGGGATGTCGCACAGCAGATCGGAATCCTCGTCGCACTCCTCCAGCTCGTACGTGGCGTTGTCCAGCATCTCTTTGTGGCGCTCACACACCTGCTCCACTTTCAGTTTATGGATCTCCCCGCGCAGGCGGATCAGCTGACGGGCCAGATGGTTGTCCTGAACTTGCATTTCCCTCTTAAGGAGAGGGAAAAGGTGAAAGGTTAACAACTTTTAAAGTATAATACCAGTATCAGTATAGTATCCGCTTAGATCAGATCAATCTGTGGGCTTCATCTAGCGGTACGCCAAAGAATCACTTGAATAAAGTAGTGGTTTTTTTTTCTTTACTGAAACACAGTGTTACTGTTCAAACTGTGTGTAATGTTACAGTGGCCGAAAATATGAAATATGCTTGTTAAATAAAACCTCTGCCTTCTTTTTAATTAATACTTAGGCCTACTACGCTACTGTATTTAAATGTTGGTCATTGTGGTTGTATTTGGAGAGCCAAGTTGGTAGTAAAAAATGTTTGAGAACCACTCGTACAGATCAAAGTATGCAGAGAATCCAGGTAACAGGACGAAATAAAATGAAGTCAGTCATGCCTTAAATTAAAGTTTTCAGTGGGACAGAAGACTGACAGTTTCATATTAAGAGAAGAGCTCCAGTAAGCAAGGATAATATTTATTTACATTCTACAGGGCAGGGGGCGTCAACGTTTTCCAGGTCAAGGACCCCCAAACCTACAGACCCCCCCTACTTAAATATCTAGTATAGGGGTGCCCAAATGAAAATGGGGCCAAAATGGAAATTTGCCAATGGTCCGTGAGCCAAATACCAATTTTTACCATGCAACAGCTCTATGAGTGAAGAATTTAGCCTCACATTGCCATATATACATATAAGGTAGTAGAGATTGTTAAACAGACTGTGTGTCTAATTCAGTTAACTTGCAACTCTGTGTCTTTTATGTACATATTTAACAGCAAAACAATCAAAATGTCATTTTGCCATTTCCAGGTGTTCTTCTGTAATGACGTATCGACTTACTGGGGGCGGAAAGTTGAAAACGGTGTAAGTAATAAACACAATTGGAAAAGTAAGTGAAGTCTGACCACTTTTTCAGTCATAAATAACTTTTTTTTTTTACTTTTTCAGTAATACTAATATACAATGTTCATTATATCGCTAAGCCACACCTGGTCACCTCCGTCGTGTCTGTGGCATACCTAAAGTTGTGTTGTGGCTTTATATTATTTTTTTGTGGCGTTTGTATTTGTTGTGGCTTTTGAAATTGGGCTGTGGCTGAAAGTTGTTGAGTTGTAATTTATGATATTGTCTTGTCGCGTATGCATTTTTTGCGACCTTTCCTCAGCCACCGTAGTTATCTGCCGTTCTTGTTTTGCCGACTAATGGTGATGACGCCACAAACGGGCAGACGGACTTTAATAAGTTTTAACAAACTCATCATTAAAGTGTTAAACTTCATATAAAATCTGCAATTCTTAAATCAAAAGTTTTCCTTTTGCTAGTAACGATAAAATCGATCGATTGTCTTGCAAAACGATGTTGTATCGATACCTATCTTGCTGAATGTAAACTTGCCCAGCACAGGTCGATGTAGTTGAATCTTAGGAATATAAATCGATTACACCCCAAGTAAATATTGTACATTATTATTACATTACTTGATTAGACCACTTTAGTTGTTTGAACATTTTATTGTATTGTTTTTATAAAATATTTCTTATCTAAAATGTTGTTTTTCTTTTTAAAAGACATGATAGCAAGTTAAAATTGTGCTGTTTGGGGTGGCGAGCACCAATACTTTTAATTCCAATTCATTTCAATAGGAGACGTTGTCTTGAGATACATGTTGTTTTGAGTTAAGAGCTGCATCACAGGACCAATTAAGATCATAAGTTGAGGTACGACTGTATAAGCTTGTAGATCAGGGGTGTCAAACTCATTTTAGCTCAAGGGCTGCATGGAGGAAAATCTGTGCACACGCGGGCTGGACTATTAAAATCATGGCATTAAAACTAAAAAATAAAGACAACTGCAGATTGTTTTCTTTGTCTTACTTTAGCCAAAAATAGAACAAACAGATTCTGAAAATATTACAATAAAAATATAGAAAAAAATACCGGCAGCTGTAAAGTTTAGAATAGATCCATGAAGGAAAGAAGAAAGTGAATGAATGTTTATAACTGAATACATTTACATATGCATAAAAATGTGTTTTCTTTTGAATATTTTTTTTTAATGAATTAAGTTTATGACAACTGTTTTCCAAAACACAATATAGAATGTGAGATATAACAGGATAATGTGTACATTTATCATTTGTTTTCAAAAACTGTTACAAATTTACTGTGGGACCCCATTTTTATGACTTGAACATTTTGAAAATCCCCAGCGCCAACACTGATGGGAGTATTGATGTGTGCAGGCGGCTGTGGCCTGCGTTGGTTCTAATACTAATCAAATATCATCCCGGGGGCCATAGATGATTCAATCCTTGCCTTGACTTTGACACAAATGTTATAGATAATAATGATCAACAAATTAAAGGGAACATCATTATTTAATAGCCTTTTATGTAACTGTGCATATGACAACTGAAGGTATTTTATCTACACATTTAATTATTATCCATCCATCCATCCATTTCCTACCGCTTGTCCCTTATGATACTTGTATTTTTAGTTATTCACCCTCTTGTACATTTTAGGCATCTGTAAAGCCCTTTCAATAGCCTTGCGCACAAATTGCGCTCTAAAACTACTTGCCTTGAAAGATATGGCCCTGTATATCCATGCCTTTATCACATCTCGGCTGGATTACTGTAACTCTTTGTATTTTAGATCTAGTCAGTCCTCCCTTTCACGTCTGCAGCTGGTCCAAAATGCAGCTGCCCGACTTTTAACAAACACAAGAAAAAGAGAGCACATTACTCCTGTTTTAGCCTCCCTCCACTGGCTGCCTGTGTCTTTTAGAGTCCATTTTAAAATGATCTTACTCGTTTTTAAATCCTTACGTGGTCTTGCCCCACCGTACCTCTCTGAGCTGCTCCACCTCTATGCCCCCACCCGGTCCCTCAGGTCAGCTGATCAGCTGATCCTGGAAGTACCCAAAACAAAGCGCATGCTCAGAGGGGACAGAGCCTTCTCTGTTGCGGGTCCCAAACTCTGGAACGATCTCCCTCTCCATGTGAGATAGGCCCCTTCTTTGGCTATGTTTAAGACCCTTCTTAAAACCCATTTTTATTCACTGGCTTTTAACCCAGCATGAGATTTTAAACTGTTTTTAGCTTTTAACTTTTTTAACTGTTTTTAACTTTTAAACTGTTTTTTATCTAACAAACTGTTCTTAGGGTAATTTATATTTGCTTTTTCAATGTGTATTTTTACTTCTGTTTTAAATGTTATTTTTTAGTCTGTCCTTTGCCTCTATTTCTTTGTGGTGTACAGCCCTTTGTTTTTCAACTGTGCTTGTTTTTAAAGGGCTTTATAAATAAAGTTGGTATGGTATGGTATGGTATTTAATTGAGTGTTTGGTGTGGGTACGATCTTTGACCTGTGTTTCATCTGGATTGTATAAATGACTAAATATCAGTTATCCCAATCAATGAATTAAATGGAAAATCACAGAATCATTCAATGATTTTGAAAAATGTATAGTTTCGATATCAGTATGTGGTAGCAGATCAGTACCAAAATGTGCGGTATCACCCATCCACACTGAAGCTTGACTAACAAAAAGTTTGGTGTCACTCACCAACTCTTGCCTGAGAAACTCCAAGGCGTCGTCAAGAGAGTCAAAGCCACAGATGGTAGGCACCACTTGTGGATACTCGCTCGCTGATGCTTGGGTTTGGTCGTCACACTTTGGTGGGTCTTTGCCCTTCCACGGCCCACTCTGGAGCCGCTCCTGCCACTCGAGATACGATGGCCTGCGGGTCTCTAACTTCAACTTTTCCGTCAGTGCTTTCACTTTGTCCAGACCTCCAGTGTCTCCCTCGCCTCCCGAATGTTGCACATCCATCAGAGCAGAGATGGCGTCAGAGTGGAAATGTCGCTCGAAGGACCATTGAGGTCCGAACCTCCTTTATAGGCGGTTGCAAGTTGAAGGAACGACCGCCCAACCCGCCCCATGGATTAGGGTCCTGTGTGTAGAAGTCAAACAATGTATAACATGTTTGATTTCAGATTTTTTTTTTGCATCAGAGCAAGAATATATCTGTCACCGTTTTGTGACGTTCCACTTTTTTCATCATCATCTAATAATACTGTAATTAGGTTGCCTCATATCTACTAATAACCTCGCATTATCCACAACCAAATCAATTAAAATGTATTTTATTTCACACAAAAAAATTAAAATGCTATTCGCAATATTGAAATATGTACTGTTTTTAGTGTCAAATAAAATCTCCTACTTTTGAAGTGTTTAGTAAAAAAATGATAATACAAACAACAATATTCAATACGGTGTACATTTTACACTTGTCAAAATATGAATGCATGCTGCCATCTAGTGGTTATTAATCACATTGCACCTTGTCCTCAAATGATCGAGTCTCAGTTGTTCCAATATTGTAATGTTGATCGACATTATTCGGATTTTGAAATCCTACTTTTTT
This sequence comes from Entelurus aequoreus, assembly GCF_033978785.1. Lineage (NCBI taxonomy): Eukaryota > Metazoa > Chordata > Actinopteri > Syngnathiformes > Syngnathidae > Entelurus > Entelurus aequoreus. The sequence goes on along the minus strand of NC_084733.1, from coordinate 41,444,926 downwards.
GCTATCCAGGATCACGTACTCTGTTTGTACTTTTCTCCCAGTTGTTCAAAGCAAAATCCAATTGGATCGATCTGATCCAAATCCAAACTTTTAATAATGAGTGCTCCAATCAGAATGCATATCACTCTGAAGACTGCTAGGTGTTTAAACATCAGGGGCCGTACTTATCAAGCTTCTCAGAATTACTCCTAAGAAGTCTGCTAAGAGTTGACTTAAGAGCAAATAAATTCTTCGCTGAAAGCTGCACTTAAAAGTTAGTTATCAAGCGTCTTACTCACAGTTTCAGCGAAGTGTAGGACTGAATCTTAAGTGTCACACTCAGAGCTGAATTACGACATTACTATGTGCCGTAAACGGAATTTTAGGTGACGTCATTTCTGTGTCCATAGAAATGACCAATCACGGAAGGGAATCCGTTGTCTAAGAATAAAGAAATATCTTGGAAATATTTAATTGGACAATGGGAGTGTATATTTTGACAATAAACTACAAAATAATACAAAACAAACTAGTCCCCGCCGGCACTCACGCTACCGCTCCCTCTCTTCTCTTCTCTCGCCCACACACTCACTGACGTCACTCACCTCACGGCCACACACATACGCTACTGTCATAACATTTTCTTTCCAATTCATTAATTAGGCAACTAATTTGAAACTGGTGTGGGTGGCTCTATATATACTAGCCCACTGCAGCCACATGCAGAAATCAACATGGAATCGAAAAGTATTAAATCTGTGACAAAAATAATACCCGCTCTGTCTAAACGATACCGTTTGATCAGCTGCTCGTCATCAAACAAATCCAGGACATCGTTCCGCTCCCTGAATGTTCGCGCACGTCTCTCTCGCCTCAGTGCCATCCTCTGCTGGCAACTCCTAACCACTTAAGACACCTCTGAAGGTCTCTTAAATATCGTGGAGAGTAGGAGTGATTCTTAGACTTAAGAACGTTGATAAAAAGCTTTTATTCTTAAGTTTGAGAGTAGGACTAAATTTCGCAAATTCTCAGGACTTAAGTGTAAAATGGCACTCTAAGAAGCTTGATAAGTACGGCCCCAGAGCAGTGGTTCTAAAACGTTTTCTACCAAGTGCCACCTCAGGAAACACTTGGCTGTCCAAGTACCACCATAATGACCAACAATAAAATACAGTAGCGCAGTAGGCCTAAGTATTCATTAAAAACAAGGCAGAGGTTTTGTTTGACAATTTAAAAAATATATGTTTGGCCACTGTAACATCACACACAGTTTGAACAATAAAACTGTGTTTGAATGTCAGAACATAAAACACTGTACTTGAATCAAGTGATTCTTTGGTGTGCTACAAAATAGAGCCGCCGTACCACTAGCGCAGGGGTCGGCAACCCAAAATGTTGCCATACACAAAAAAAAGTCTGTCTGGAGCCGCAAAAAATTAAGCGCCTTATATAAGTCATGACGTAAGTGTCTATATTAGCTATAATAGCTATAATATAGAAATTGTAATATTTACTCTACACATTTTTACAACATTGGAAAACAGTAGTAAAACGGAAGCTTCTCAGAAGGTGAGATACTGCAACTCCTGGAAATTACTGGCTTAGAATTACACGAGTCCAAGTTAAAGGAAACGGCAGGCTGTCTTCTTTTAATAGATTTATTACAATCTTTGGCAAGCTAGGTAACGTTTGCTGTGGTCTAGAACAACATGGCACACTAACAACTATCTGAAATGCAGCCAATATTACATACAGATAACGTGTCATGAGACATGCAAATATAAATTAAAAGTAAAGGAAATTAAATGAGCTCAAATATACCTACAAACGAGGCATAATGATGCAATATCTACATACAGCTAGCCTAAATAGCATGTTAGCATCGATTAGCTTGCAGTCATGCACTGACCAAATATACCTGATTAGCACTCCAACAAGTCAATAACATCAACACAGCTCACCTTTGTGCATTCATGCACAGCATGAAACGTTTGGTGGACAAAATGAGACAAAGAAGGAGTGGAATAAAACATGTTTTTCTGTGTCAGTCGGAGAAAGTAGTACATGTAAACAAATTGTTGTGTCACAGTCCACACAAGTAAGGTGAGCTCAAGGACCGCCCAAGTTAGTAGGACAAAACGGCGCTCACCAAATACTCTCATCAGTGAAGCATAAACACAAACATATTAAGCAGTGGGCTTTCTAACAATTAGGAAGGTTTGTGTCATGTTTTTCCCACTACAGAAACCACATTCAAACAAAAAATGTTATGTTTTTTTCCATTTTCATAAATTTTTGAAAAAGGCACTAGTGGGGCGGCACGAAAGAGCCGCACGGCTTAAGAGCTGCGGGTCATTTAAGGTAAATGGGGTGACGGGTCCTGACTGTTGTTTGTGCTTACACATCAAACAGCAACTCAGTACCCGCCCTTTTGGGATTCCCTTGAGGGAGTACTGGAGAGTGCGCTCTCGGGTGATTCCCTTGTTCTGCTGGGTGACCTCAACACTCATGTTGGCAACGACAGTGAAACCTGGAGAGACGTGATTGGGAAGAACGGCCGCACTGATATGAACCTGAGTTATGTTTTGTTATTGGACTTTTGTGATAGTCACAGATTGTCCATAGCAAACACAATGTTCAAACATAAGGGTGTCCATATGTGCACTCGGCACGAAGACACCCTAGGCCGCAGTTCCATGATCGACTTTGTAGTTGTGTCATCGAATTTGCTGTCTCATGTTTTGGACACTCGGGTGAAGAGAGGGGCGGAACTTTCTCCCGATCACCACCTGGTGGTAAGTTGGCTCCGATGATGGGGGAGGATGCCGGACAGACCTGGCAGGCCCAAACCCATTGTAAGGGTCTGCTGGGAACATCTAGCAGTCTCCTGTCAGAGAGCGTTTCACTTCCCACCTCCGGAATAACTTTGAACATGTCATGAGGGAGGCGACGAATATTCAGTCGGAGTGGACCATGTTCCGTACCTCTGGTACGCGGCTGATCAGAGGTGGGGCCGCAAGGTGGTTGGTGCCTGTCGTGGCGGTAATCCCAGAATCCGCTGGTGGACACCAGTGGTGAGGGATGCCGTCAAGCTGAAGAAATAGTCCTATCGGTTCCTTTTGGCTCATATGGACTCCAGAGGCAGCGGACAAGTACCCACAGGCCAAGCGATGTGCGGCTTCGGCGGTCGCAGAAGCAAAAACTCGTACATGGAAGTAGTTTGGGGAAGCCAGTTAGGAGTTCGGGGAACAAGTGTATGGTGGAGATGGTGTGCTGCTGACCTTGACTGCGGATGTTGTAGATCAGTGGAGGGGAGACCTCAAAGACCTCCTCAATCCCACCTACACGTCTTCCTATGAGGAAGCAGTGCCTGGGAAATCTGTGTTGGGCGCTCCTATTTCTATGGCTGAGGTTGCAAAGGCAGTTAAAAAACTCCTCGGTGGCAAGGCCCCGGGGGTGGATGAGATACGCCCAAAGTTCCTTAAGGCTCCGGATACTGTGGGGCTGTCTTGGTTGACAAGCCTCTGCAACATTGCGTGGACATCGGAGGCGGTACCTCTGGATTGGCACATGGGGATGGTGGTTCCTCTCTTTAAGAAGGGGAACCGGAGGGTGTGTTCCAACTATCGTGGGACCACACTCCTCAGCCTTCCCGGTAAGGTCTATTCAGGTGTACTGGAGAGGAGGCTACGTCGGATAGTCAAACCTCGGATTTAGGAGGAACAGTGTGGTTTTCGTCCTGGTCGTGGAACTGTGGACCAGCTCTATACTCTCGGCAGGGTCCTCGAGGGTGCATGGGAGTTTATCCAACCAGTCTACATGTGTTTTGTGGACTTGGAGAAGACATTCGACTGTGTTCCTCGGGAAGTCCTGTGGGTAGTGCTCAGAGAGTATGGGGTATCGGACTATCTGATTGTGGCGGTCCGCTCCCTGTATGATCGGTGTCAGCGCTTGACAGCCATGGCGCTTTCCGAAATGCAATGAAACGCAAATTAAATTATTTGGCTCTGAACAAAGAGCAGCATTTTCTCATAATGTTAACCATATCAGTTTTGAAGTAATCATTGACCAGGGCGACAAAACATGCAATTAGGTCAGAATCAGAATCAGAATCAGCCTAATTGGCTAAGTATGTTTAACACACAAGGAATTTGACTTGGAAGGCTGTGCTCTCTTGTTCAATGTAATAAATAATTATTAATAATCAACTAAAAATTCAAACCAGTACTTAAATAACTAATATGTGCAAGGCTAATAAATAGTAGTGCAGTGGTGAATATAGAGCAAAGGGAAGAAACTGTTCTTATGATGGGTGACTTCTAATGCCTGCCACAGCTAAGAAGGTTGAACAGTGTCTGACGGGGGTATGAGGGGTCTGCAGTGATGCTATGCTATTTCCTGACCCTGGACAAGGGGGCAAGGTCGACACCGATGATCTGTCCTGCAGTCCTTAATTGCCTGTTGCAGTCTGTGTCTGTCCAGCTTGGTTGCAGACCAAACCAGGCACTGACGGAGGTGCACAGAACAGATGGATGTGTAGAACATGATCAGCAGGTCCTGGGGAAGGTTAAACTTCTTGAGCTGACGCAGGAAGTAGATTTTCTGATTGTGTCTATGTGGTAGGTCCACTTCAAGTCTGTGAGCTGGTGGATTCCAGGAACCTGAAAGTGATCAAAATAATAGTTTTACATGCCATTTTCCACACTGTCTATGCGGGGAAAAGGACTCCAGTTCTGTAGATGACAGATGACGTCACACCATGAGCGGGCGACATACTGAGTCGGGCGGCGGAAAGGGGGCGTTTTCAGTATAGTTAGTTATCTACTGATCACTCAAAAAACGAATTAATATTATGTGAAATGACTTCCAGATTCATTTTCAGGAGGAAAAAAAATACTTTATGTAAACTTGTTAGTGAACATTTGGTAATTTGAACGCTATGGGTCAAACTTTATAGCACTTTTCATACATAGGCAAGTCGCACCATAATTATTTTTAAATATATGTAAAAAAAACAAAAAAACATTAGTAAATGAGTAAAACAATAAAATAGTGACAACAATAGTAGTAAAAATAGCGACAAATAAAATGGAAAATAACAGAATTAAACTAAAGAACTTAAGAAGAGTTTAAAATGATCAATAAAAAGCCTGATTAAAAAGCCTTTTACCTAAAAAAAAATATATATATATATATATATATATATATATTTCTATAGTATATATATATATATATATATATATATATATATATATATATATATATATATATATATATATATATATATATATATATATATATATATATATATATATATATATATATATATATATATATATATTAATCTGACTACAGTAGATACTGTGTGTACAATAGTGTGTGTACAGTACTGCATTTAAAAGAAGAACTGAAGAAGTGGTACTGTAGTTTGAACATGCTATAGGATATGTATTTACACTTGCACAAGACTAAGTGACCTATTTGTAACTGAAAAAAATATATTTAATTTTCTTTTTGAATCCCTTTCAAATAAGTGACAGTAAACATCAGCTCAACAAAAGAGAAAGAAAGAGAAAAAGACATGTGCTGAATAATTCTTGCTGCCTCAGTCATGCAACAGCTTGCAACAGTACTTAGAACATGTAAAGCATGTTAGAACCTATGCCCATGTTCTGATTCTCATCAGTCAGACAGTGGAAGGAGGAGGAAGAGGAGGAGGAGTAATAGTAGGGGTGTTGCTTTCATTTTCATGCTGGTGAGGAAGTGATTTCCAGTCAAGGCATTTTATTTGCTGCCGAAGTTTGCTTGTGTTTGGTTGAATGGAGTTTTCTGAGCACATCAAGACCGCCAACGTAGAGGATGTTGTGCTCCAACAGCCTCTGCACCCACCAAGCAGGGGCACCCTGTGCATCACTGGCCACCACCTGCTCTTCTCCCACCGGGAGGTGCAGGACAGCTCTTGCCAGGTTCTGCTCCTTCTCAGAAACATTGATGCTATTGAGAAAAGGTGAGGACCTTTTACATGGTACATTGGGGTCACCTTAATCCTTTTGCATGATTTACTTACCTTACTCACTCTCATGTAATATATGCTGACACAGCAGTCTGATATCTAATGACACTTCAAATGTCTTTTAAGCAGTGTGGAAAACCTTTCGGGGCACTTGGGCCTCTTTACTAATGTGGTCAACAGCAAAAGGTTGGAGGATCACCCGTGTTGCAATGTGTCAGCAAAGTGTTGCACCTTTACAGCCCACAGGAAACATCTTACTGCCGCTCTTCCTCACTCTTGTGTGTGGCTTGCTACAACTAACAGCTTTTTTTTTTTTTTTAAACAGCTATAAAGCTTACAGCGGAAGTTTCATGTAACAATGTTGTGCAAAGCCTTTTTTTTTTTGCACTGAAACATGACACATCGAACAGGGGCTTGTTGCCATTGTTTTACTGTGTGTTTGGTGGTATAGGCCTTCTGGATCTTCAGGGACTATCATCATCAAATGTAAAGATCTGTGTGTACTCCAGCTTGACATCCCAGGCATGGAGCAGTGCCTCAACATTGCACAATCTATTGAGGTGCAATACTTTATTGCTATTAAACTATCTTGCGCCATACTGTACCAACAGCTTGAAATCTGTTTTACAACATTCTCTTTTTTGCTTTCTACAGACCCTTTCCTGTCTGGACTGTGTGGTGGACATGTACCCCTTCTTCTACAGACCATGTGATGCCATCCTCTGTGACCAGTGGGGCCTCTCCAACCCTGAGAAGCATTACACTGAAATGGAGGAGCTGGTATGATAGAAAATACACACACACATACACTACCGTTCAAAAGTTTGGGGTCACATTGAAATGTCCTTATTTTTGAAGGAAAAGCACTGTACTTTTCAATGAAGATAACTTTAAACTAGTCTTAACTTTAAAGAAATACACTCTATACATTGCTAATGTGGTAAATGACTATTCTAGCTGCAAATGTCTGGTTTTTGGTGCAATATCTACATAGGTGTATAGAGGCCCATTTCCAGCAACTATCACTCCAGTGTTCTAATGTTACAATGTGTTTGCTCATTGGCTCAGAAGGCTAATTGATGATTAGAAAACCCTTGTGCAATCATGTTCACACATCTGAAAACAGTTTAGCTTGTTACAGAAGCTACAAAACTGACCTTCCTTTGAGCAGATTGAGTTTCTGGAGCATCACATTTGTGGGGTCAATTAAACGCTCAAAATGGCCAGAAAAAGAGAACTTTCATCTGAAACTCGACAGTCTATTCTTGTTCTTAGAAATGAAGGCTATTCCACAAAATTGTTTGGGTGACCCCAAACTTTTGAACGATAGTGTACACACGCGCACGCACGCACACACACACACACGCACGCACGCACGCACACACACACACTCACACACACACACACACACACACACACACACACACACACACACACACACACACACACACACACACACACACACACACACACACGCACAAACACTATGGGCCTGATCTAAACAGCGTGTGCAAGCTATACAATTGTGTGTACTATTCTTGGACGTGTTGAGTGTGATTTACCAAGACTGCATGTACATTTGATAACAAGTGCAAAAGTGGTGCAGACCACATTATTTAAATTAAGTTTTTAAGATTAAGATTACTTTATTTCAAAGGGGACAATGCATTTTCATAAAAACACATGACTACACATGGTTAAAAAAGCCAGAATTAGCCGGAAGGCTAGTTTTCATCTGAAGTCCCCTTTGCGTGTATACTGGGCGACTTGGAGACATTCATTTACTGCACATTCATGCTATCATTCTCCTACCTGTGGCGTTTTGTTATGTTTTGAAACATGCAGCAGACAACTATAATGTGTACAACTTTTTCTGGGCATTTTAGAAGCAGTCCTGCAGGGCATCTACAATGGAACCCACTTTTTTAGCGCGTCTGTTGGAATGTTCCAGATGCAAGAACATGCATATTGCATATACAGTATATGAAAAAAAGGAATGTAGTTTAAAAAAAACACCAGCAGACACCAAAACAAATTTGTTTTAATCAGCCCCTTAATACTTAACACTTTTTTTTAAAAATTTTGCCTATCGTTCACAATCATTATGAAAGACAAGAAGACAAAAGGTTTTTTTGGTTTTCGCATTCTAACATGTACAAGTCGGCTCGTTCTAGGTGGCTGGCAATGCAGCTAATGGGAGCAATCAATTCTACCTCTAATTCACTTTAAAAATGCATTCAAAAACATCACCAATACTTCATTTATGTTTTGTAAACTGTATAATAACCAAGCTGTAGCGACATTGTTGCTGTAAGAGCGAACACTGAGGAAGTATTTTTCTATAATACATCGGCACGCGACAGTATTGGCTGTAAAAGGTAACTACAGCGAGAGATAAGCTAGCTTCTATGTCAGCACGAAACACGTTTGAGTTTGTAATGCACAACACACTGCGTTAAGACACCAATCTGTACTGACTGAAAAACATGAACAATCATATTACAGTATCTGTAAAGTATTAGCCCACATTTAATGTTTTGTTTTGTACACAGCTAGCCAAACAGCATATGCACCAACATAAAGTGACTCACTTGATGGACAGTTGTCTCTTTGGTCTACCTGGCCGGGGACATTTTTTCAGGTTTATTTGGGGCAAGCACGCCATTTATGTCGAAATAACTTGTCTATAAGCAGTACTTAATCCTTTGTTCATTCAGCTTAAAAAAAGATAAGGTTGTGAATCCTCATTTGTCCAAAAATAGTCGTGTTTGTTGTTTGTTACCAAGTCTGCTATGTTTAGAACACACACAAGGGTTTTGTATCCGGAAGTAAGAACATATATTTGTTGCTGGAAGTCAGACGTGCGCTGCTATGGAAACACAAATCAATGCGCGGAAGAAGTCAGTCAATGATCAAAACACGGTAAATATTGCACATATTACATCTTGTTGTAAACGTGTCTGTTACTACATTATATATAGACTTGCAGCGTGTTTATAAAACGTTGATGGAGGGTTTTAAAGTTTTTTTAGAGGGCTTTGAAGTCTACAATAGTGACTCCCATTAGCTGCATCTTCCAAGTGTTATTTTTTCATCTTTAAAATACTAAAATAAAAAAAGATCTTGTCTTTCGGAATGATTGTGAACGAAAGACAAAATTCCCAAAAAAAATACAATTCTCCTTTAAGTCATCCAGCAGCTATAAAATCATAAAATGATATTGCTGAATAGACGATATGTGTAATATTTTGTATTTTTGACAGACCTTCTATGTTGATAAGAATACGTGGGACTGAGCTTCAGCGACACCACCTTCTTTCTCACAGCTATTCCTGTGCAACTGCCAGTTTGCACGTTCTTTCTAGACAAAATAAATATAGACGCAAAACAGCTCCTGCAATACCATTTTTGTCTTGATAGATCACACAACGTGTGCTAAACAATTATATGTGCATTTCTCTCCTGCCAGTATTGTTGGCGCTCTGATGATCAGCATATATTCTGCACATTCATGAAGACAGGGACAATAAATGGACTCTGCTCCTTTCTTTTGCTCACTTAAGAGACACTATCCTCTGTGCACAAGTGTAGTAGATCAGCTTTGCGTGTGCTATCAAGTTTCCATGCGTTTTAATACACACAAACCGTTAGTAGATCAGGTTATATGTCTTTTAGGCAACTGTGAGCCAACAATCTCATGACAGGAAGGTGCTGGGGAAAATGGAGATAGTAGGGATCAAGATTCAGGACATGCCTTGTTCTAAAGATTAAGGTTTTCACATACCACGCAATGTGCTGCGTTTCATAATTTGCTCTAAATCCACAAACATGCTCTGTTCTGAATTGCTCATCATCAAAACACCTTATATTAAATTCAAAGTGTTGGCTTGAAAAGTGCATCCCTCTCATTTTCAAAGTCATTTTAACAAAGAGGTGGGCTGTCACAATTTTTTTGAATTTTTTATTTGTAATGGGTTTTTAATCTTCCGTATTTACAAGTTATTACAGTATGTCTCTATAAACATATATATTTTATTTTATTTTATTATTTTTGGCCAAAGGGGGCACATTTCAATTTATTTCACACACTTGTTATTACATATGTTGGCCAGAGGGGGAGCACTTGAAATTTTTACACACACTTGTTATTTCATATGTTGACCAGAGGGAGAATACTTTTAAAACCGACACACAGTCAATTTGAAAAATCTCTCTTTTTTGGGACCACCCTAACTTTGATAGATTTCACCACCAGGGGTGCAAATGAGACATTCTCTATTAGATGCAATGGTTTTCCTTAATGGGACCATGATTTCGGTCCTAACTTGTTCACCGGTCCTCATATTAAAAAAAAGTAAAAAGTACCACTGATAGTCACACACACACTAGGTGTGGTGAAATTACCCTCTGCATTTGACCCATCCCCTTGTTCCACATATGGAAGGTACTTTTCCTTGTTGATGTCTCAAGAAGGGCAGAAATACAAGAACACACACACACACACACAGTTGTAGCTCGTAATGTAATGACTTGCTCTTTATCCCATTTCGGACATTTCTTTTTTAATTATGTTGCTAAGCAAGCCAACAAATGTCATATACATCCTTGCAACGGCAACTACTGCTTTCCCTTTACACTTTTTTAGGGTTACACTTGTTTTGTTATAAACGCATGACATAAAAGCCCGAAAGACAAATACTCTGGGAAAAACTATTTACAATTTGACTTTAAAAACACAAAGTCCTCCAGCTGTCTTACTCTGGAAAAAAACTACGTAGGCAAATTCTGGTCCTAATCATGTAAATGTGCATACCACAATGTAAGAGACATCTTCTGAAGTAACAAGTGTGACAACCAACCCCGTTCTCCCCGACTTCACTTGTACTGATTGTTTCCTCTCTTCTGCCATCATTATTATATTCATTCTGAAGAAAACTATTGTAGGCGAGCTCTGATCCTAATTTCATAAATTTGCATACCACAATGTGAGAGACACTCTCTGGTGATGCGATATAATGACTATGACAAACAACCCCGTTTTCTCCTTCTTCAGATGCTACACATGTACTGATTATTTCCTCTTGTCTGCCATACAACATTAGCATATTCATAAAGAATAAAAAACATACTTGGGTCAGGCCTGGATCAGAAATGGGACTCAGATGCAGAGTGGAGAACAATCAGGCAGGCTTTTATTTTTAAATGATCACTTTTCAACTCTTGAGTCAGGGCAATAAAACAACGGCTATAAATTCTGACAACTCTGCGATAATGTGAAAACACAGAAAATCACTCCGAAAGGAGGAAACAAAAATATCAATCTTTAACTACACTAGCGAGGAATATAACTATGAAATTTAAACAACAACAAAAAATGCTCCAGAAGGAGGGAAAACAATGGGCTATAAAACTTCTACACTGTTTCTGGTCTAGCAAAATTATTAACAAAAAAATCACTCAAAAATGAGGAAAACAAAAGACTGTAAAAATAAACTGAACTCTTCAATTTGAAAACTTTACAAACAAAAACTCTACATAAGAGGGGGAAAAGAAAACTCAAAATACCAACTTCAGGATCCGGATAAATCAAAACAAGACGAGACAAGGCTTGGGCTTGGGCATGGGGCTGGAGATGCACGATACAACGAGACATTCTGGCACAGAACAAAGGGAGACGTGGACTATAAGACACATGGGGGTAATGGGGAACAGGTGGAAACAATCAGGGATCAGAGATACCATCAGACTGATGACACAAGAGGAAGGGCAAGTGACCTGAAACGAAAGGAGAGTTACTTTTCAAAATAAAACATGAAATTCACAAGACAAAAAACCAAGACAAGACATCCCTCACCGCAGTGTGACAACTTGCCTTGAACCTGAATAAAAATTGTAGTCGTTTAACATAACTATCATAAACCTAATGAAAAAGTTAGAAAATCAATAAATAATCTGCATCACAGTATACTATAGGAATCGGTAGATGCAAATAGAGGCTGAGGCTTACAGAGGCTGTATGTGTTACAAGAGATGACATCACAGCAATCTAATCAGAGGCTTTAAAATGTCCATATGCTGAATGTATTTGTCAACAGTTACAATTTCCTGTCCTTTTTATTACTTCATTATTTGCATTGATATGCTTTAATGGCACCTTCTCCATGTTTTGCAGCATGAGAGGTGGAGACTGAGCACCGTGAACCGAGACTACTCGGTATGCGTGTCTTACCCCGCTGCTGTCATTGTGCCCAAGGAGATTAGTGATGACACGTTGAAAAAAGTGGCCAAGTTCAGGCAGGGCGGCCGTTTCCCCGTCCTTTGCTACTACCACAGGAAGAATGGCATGGTACAGCCTTGGTGTCCTCTCTGAATTCCCTTCAAAGTAGCCTTTTGGAGTTTGAAAACAAAAACGTCTTCTCAGGTGATCATGCGCAGCGGTCAGCCACTCACCGGAGCCAATCGGAAGCGCTGCAAGGAAGACGAGCGCCTCCTGCAGGCTGTGATCGAGGACTCGGACAAAGGCTACATTATTGACACACGCTCGGCTCAGCAGGCACAGCAGGCCCGGATGACGGGCGGCGGGTTTGAGTCCAAATCATGTTACAACAGCTGGAGGAGACTACACAGACACATGGAAAGGTGAGTTTCAGGGGTGTAATGGCACAGTATCCTCACCGTTTAGTACATATCTCGCTATTAAGCTCACGGTTCTGTTAATTTTCAGTACGGTCTAATCTACTAAAGGTGCAAACTTGATTGTGCTTGTAAATCTGAGCTACTAAACTTCTGCACAGGGGATTGCGTCTCTGAAATGAGAAAAATAGGGAGTGCAATCCATTTAGCGTGTTATTAGAATGCCCACAATACTGGGAGAAGAAGATGCAATTATAATCATTGAGCAATCGCAATGAGATTAATCAAAACTAAATCTGTTCTTCAGTCTCTGTTTTGCTTTTATAGTTAGCATGTCTGAAACATGCGTGCAAACTGGCACAAGTCAGAAGGAGGCGATCCCTACAGTATGACAGACGATGGAGAGAGATACTCCTCTGTAATCGTGTCGACAATCGATATTTCTGTCAGAAATAAGAAATATGAGTGACTCAAAGGCTGATTCGGAGACAAATGAATGGCGTTTTTTTTAATGACGTTCTTTTTTCATATACCGTAAGAAGGGGATTTATATGGCCCCATTCGTCCCAGTTTACCTGACAAATGAAATGTGACACATTGAAGGGCGGGGAGGGGGGTTGCACTATTCACCTTAGTCGTCAGACGGCGGTAGATTGATGAACATCCCAAAATGTGTTTTGTTGCAATTCCAAATTTGACCACAGCGTCAGTTGCTCTGTAGAGTGGCACTTTCCATCATTTTCAGAAGGCTGCATTGCAAAATTATTAACTCCCCACTTTCCCTGAATGTGAGATCCACCCAGGAATGGGGCAATATGAATCCCTTCCCTAATGTATAGTATAGGAGACATTAGTAAGATAGATCCGATATGAAAAAATATCTTGCAACATGCTGTTTCTTGCCTCTGAATGATTCCAGTGTGCCATCGCAGTCATTGGCCGTGCGGGTTGCCAGAGCTCCGCCTTCGGCGTAATAAAAATCGGTTCTGTTGTCTAGATTACGATTCAAAATTGTAGAAAGGGTGGTACAGATTAAACATGTGGGCTGCATGTTCAACAACATTTCAAAAAAGCACAGGTTGGAGAGCATGATAACATGAATGTGGATGGAAATGAGTGTCTCCATGGTGAAAGCCGCAATAAAAATCCAATCCAATTCAATCCAATCCCCCTTACTTACCGTACATAGCACATTTGAAAAAAAAAAAAAAACGTTTCATAAAGTGCTGCACAGGAGTTAAAACACACATTTAGAAGCAGGATAAAACTAAGGACAGTCAATTGTAAAAAAAACAAAAAACATTTAACTAAAAACAGAATAAATACATCAAATACATGAAAGAAAATAAATTAGACTAAAATCACACTACTTTTGTGCTGGTTTAAACGTCAAGGAGGAAAAATATATATTATAATATATTTCTGTATTTTTTAAAAAAAAATTTCGCTAACTGCTTATTTGCTATTACTTTTACCATCATATTTGTACATGTCGTATTTGCTGATGTTGCTCTGTTGTTGTTGTTGTTGTTGTTGTGTTTGCTGTTGTTGTTTTTGTCTCTCTGTCTAATCCCCCTCTTGTCCCCACAATTCCCCCCTCTGTCTTCCTTTTTCTCTCTTTCTATCCCCTCCTGCTCCGGCCCGGCTGCACCAAATGATAATATAAATACATTTAATAAAGTCAAAATACAAGTAAGGCAACAAGAGAAGTATCCTACACTTCTCTTTTGTAAAGTAAATCTGAACAGCCGATATGGGCATCTACATCTGCTATATGATTTGCCCGAGAAGTTGGGCAGGACATTATAAAAAATAAAAAAAATTTAAAAAAAGGAGGAAAAATATGTTTTAACACGTGATTTAAATGTCATTGAAGAGGGAGCCGTCCGAATAGCAAAGGGATATTGTTCCAAAGTTTTGGAGCAGCAGCAGAAAATGCACGATCCGCTCTGGATTTTAGCCAGGTCTTTGGGACAACAAGAAGAAATTGATCAGCTGACCTCAGAGACCTTACGGGAGTGTAGATTTCTAGACTGTCTGGCATATATTTTGGCGCTAATCCGTTAAGAGATTCAAAAACAAAAATAACATTTTAAAATGAATTCTAAAATGAACTGGGAGCCAGTAAAGGGATGCTAAAACGGGGGTAATGTGCTCATCTTTTTTGTGCCACAGATAAACCTCATTTAAAAAGGGCGGTGTGCACCACTTTTGCACTTGTTATCAATTGTAATCTTAGTAGATCACCCGCAATCCACCCACTAATAGCACACACACTTTTTTGGTTTAAAAACACTGTTTAGCATTTATTATTGTTATTTGAAGCTTATTTGTTCAGGCCCAGCATGCACAAAATACAAAACATAAAACCGCTTAGCTTTGGTATTAACAGCTGAAAAAAACCTCAAAACTGCTGGCAAATAATTCCTAAAAAAAACTACATTAAGAGTTTGACCAGTGTGAATGATTATTAGATCTTTACAATATGTAAGTTCATTATTGACTGAAGTAAAACATTAATATTTCCAGCTTGTAGCACAATGCCTGTCCCCCTCCTTTTGTCTTATCATACTTGTCTTTGTCCATTTACATCAGGCCTGTTCAAAAATGTTCCACCTTGTTCTGCATACTCGATGCATTTGACCTTTTTCTCTTTACATTATTACATTTTGCTCAATTTTTTCATTTCTGCTGTTTTTTGTTGTTGTTGTTTATTTTATATTTACAATGTGTTGCGGGCCAATACAAATGAGCTCCACTGGGAAGGTGAAGTGTCACCAAGCGATTTCTCTTTTTTTCTTTGCACTATTGCTAGTCCTTACTTCCGCTTGGTCTGCATGCTTGTGGAAGTGCTCCTCTGCACGCTTCCACGTCTCGTCTTTTTATGGCTGTTTTAATTTTAAGATTAAAGATTAAAGTACCAATGATTGTCACACACACACTAGATGTGGTGAAATTTGTCCTCTGGGGAGCAGTGGGCAGCAGCGGCGCCGCGCCCGGGAATCATGCACAACCTATGTACTGTGTTGCCTTCAGCAGCCGCTTGTATTTATTAGTTAAGTAACACTTTCTGTCCCTTACTAACTATGGTGGATGGGGTCTGAATACAAATACATGTATGGTTCGTAACACCCCTTTATCTTCCCAGTTTCACGATACAGGACTTATCTTGAACTCACTAAATATGCACTAATTGTGTTTGTATAGGGGAAAAACACTCCAGGAGAGTCTAATCAAGCTGGTGGAGGCCTGTGCTGACAAGTCCCATAATATGGACCGCTGGCTCAGTAAACTAGAAAATTCCAAGTGGTTGTCTCACGTCCAGACTGCTCTGTCAACTGCTGGCCTGCTGGTAGAGTGTCTGGAGAGGTATAGCAGCTAATTGTTCCATGCTCCATGCTAATTGTTCCATACATGAATGTCATCCTGAGAATTAGCGTCCCTGTGCAGTGCACATTTGTGTCTTGCATACAGTAACAGGGCATGTTTTCCACCGTGAACAAGTAAATAGACCAAAAAAAAAAACATGTCCATTGCAGAGGATGCTAGTTCTCAGAAGGATATACAGCGTTCCCTCGCCACTTTAATTATTATGGTCTCATTGTACCGCAGATTTTAAAGTAACATGGAGTACTTTGAGAATTGAGTACCCATTTAAGTTTCATGTTAAAATGATGTACAAACGTTTGTACGTTTTAGAGCAGTGATTCTCAAAGGAGCAGTATTCATCAGTTCACGCTCAAAGACAAGATAGGATACCACTAGTCTGAGGGGGTGGTGTAGAGCAGTGGTTCTCAAAATCTTTTCACCAAGTACCCCCACCCCCATAAAAAACCTGTCTCTCCATGTACCACCATAATGACCAACATTAAAATACATGAGCATTTTTATGGATTCTGCATACCGCTAGTGGGACACGTACCACAGTTTGAGAAACCCTGATTTAGAGCAAGAGTGTCCAAACTTTTTCCTCTGAGGGTCGCACACTGAAAAATCAGATGATACAGAGTCAATTTTGATATATTTCATTTTTAAAGGCAATACATTATTTAGATTATTAAAATAAAAAAACAGGTTGCATGTCAGCTGTGTGTTATTAGTAAGGGTGCATGATAAATATTGGACAATTTTTGAATATTGGACAATAACTGTATGATTATCATGCCGATAGGAAAAATTATGACGTCACACTGATGAATCAATATTAAAATCAAAATGTTAAAAAAAAAAATTTAAAAGCTCCAATGAGGCGTACTTTGCTGTAAGTGAGTTAGGTTGAGCAAATCAAGCGTTGCTTTTCTCCTACTCGCGTCGTAAGCTTCCCCTGAGCTCATTGTAAACAATGCGGCGATCGTATGGAACTTTTTTTTAAAATTGTTTTCGAAGAAGCCATTTTGTTCTGCAAATATTCCAGGAGGAGGAAAAAAAACATCACGCTTCAACCTTGTCAGCCACCTGAAACGCCAGCATTGCTGCAAAAGTGTTTTGAAAATCTATGACGACACTTGCCGCTAAAGAAGCCCCGAAGCCAGCCAATCAGTTCTTGAGAAGCAGGAAGTTATCTGTGTCGGTAGCGTAAATATTCAAACTTTTTCCCGTAACTTTACATCTATTTGCTCTTTTATTCCACGTTTTATGTTTTTTTTTGTAATAGTATTTCTAGAATATGCAGCAGGCTGTTAAAAAATGTAATGGTTGTGAGAAGTAAAACTTTTCATGAACTCAACTCACCTTAATGTGTGTTCGTAAATGTGTGTACCATGTCTTCATTGAAGAGAGCAGTTATGGTTTTGGTTTACAGAGTAAACAACTAAAAACTAAGGTTTTGGTCATTGTTTTCTCTAAACGCAAACAAATGTGTCTAAATATGGCTAAAGACACACATTATTGTGGGTTTCCACGTTATTTCATTTCTAAAGGAAAAATCTAATCTGCAGGAGAGAATTCCTCTGCCATTTTCAAGTATGTTTCTATTTATTTGAGTGGTCAGCTTGAAGCGTCCCTCTGTCTCCGACTCCCTTGTCGTCATGTGACATAAGTACGTGTCTGTTAGGATTTTGCTTACTAGTTTTGATGACCCACCTTATCTCGCATCTGATTGGCCAGTCCGTAATGTTTCGCCCGATCCTTAGCCAATTGTGACTAATCATACGAACACCAACCAATCATCATGGATTTTCTCCATATATATGGATGTTCTCATTCATCCAGGTCCTTGCATTTTCTCCATATTTTTAGTTTTGGCCTGTATTCGCAGCCCATTTACTCTCTTTGTAGCTTGTGGCTTCGATGTAAGCTACCTAGCTACATGGGTCTAAAAGTAGTTAAGCTACAGGGAAAGCTACTCGTTAAAAAAGTAGCTAAAATACCGGCAAGCTACTGGAAAATGTAGTTAAGCTACATATAGCTTAGCTACATGTAGCTTGTTACTGCTCATCACTGGTGTATCACTAGTGGTACGCCAAATAATCTCTCAATTAAATGTTCAAACAGTGTTTCTGTTCAAACTTTGTGTAATGTTAGAGTGGCCAAAAATATATATAAATAAATATAAATATAAATAAATATAATATATCCATCCATCCATTTTCTACCGCTTATTCCCTTCGGGGTCGCGGGGGGCGCTGGAGCCTATCTCAGCTACAATCGGGCAGAAGGCGGGGTACACCCTGGACAAGTCGCCACCTCATCGCAGGGCCAACACAGATAGACAGACAACATTCACACTCACATTCACACAGAAGGGCCAATTTAGTGTTGCCAATCAACCTATCCCCAGGTGCATGTCAATAAATATAATTTTAAAGTGAAACTTCTGCCTTGTTTTTAATGAATATTTAGGCCTAATACACTACTGTATTTTAATGTTGGTCATTATGGTGGTACTTGAAGAACCAAGTGTTTTCTGAGTTTGTACATGGTGAAAAAAAATTGAGAACCCGTGGTGTAGAGAAGACGTGCTGTATGAAGACTGTCTCTATAATATTGTATATAATATAAATACAAAATATTAAATAAAAAGTGTATCTACTTTGCAGAAATTCGTCTAACAGAAGGGGGTCTGGGACGTAACTCCCGTGATAATCGAGGGAACACTGTACTGTACTGTACTGTACACATGCATATACACTAAGTACACCAGTATAGTAGGGCCTGTTGTTTATTCTTCCCATAGGGATGGTCACTCAGTTCTGATTCACGACTCTGAGGGGATAGACTCCACTCTTCTTATCAGCACGCTTGCACAACTCATCATGGACCCAAGTTGTCGTACACTCGAGGGCTTCCTGGGTCTTCTCGAGAGGGAGTTTGTACAGGTGCGTGCAGGGATTGGTCAGAAAATAATTATCTTGGCCTGTACTGTTTAGAGGCGGGAGCCTATCCCAGCAGTTTAATTTGTTCTGACAATATGTGATTCTACTTTTATGATGTTGATGTGGTGTGAAAATGACTGAGCATGAATGGAGATCTGCCGAGTGTGTAAGTCATCTCTGATACAGTAGGCTCTTCCTCTCTAGGCAGATAATACCTGGAGGGGGAATACATGGAATAAAATGATTATATTTCAAATCTATTTTTCCACAAATTGTACAAGCAGTGTTATACATTTATTATTTTTTTCTAAACTACATGAAGTGCCAATTGTAAAAATTCTATTACAATGTTAAAGTTGATATATTTTTAATATATTGCACACTTTTCTCAAATGTAGCTAATTTTCTTCACATTTGCATTAGAAATTCAATGGTGGGCAGCACGGTGGCACAGGGGTTAGTGCGTGTTCCTCACAATACGAAGGTCCTGGGTGGAATTGCATGTTCTCCCCGTGATTGCGTGGGTTCCCTCCGGGTACTCCGGCTTCCTCCCACCTCCAAAGACATGCAACTGGGGATAGGTTGATTGACAACACTAAATTTGCCCTAGTGTGTGAATCTGAGCGTGAATGTTGTCTGTCTATCTGTGTTGGCCCTGTGATGAGGTGGCGACTTGTCCAGGGTGTACCCTGCCCTCCGCCCAAATGCAGATGGGATAGGCTCCAGCCCCCCCTTGCGACCGCAAGAGGGACAAGCGGTAAAAAATGGGAAGAAAAAAAAATGGACGGAAGGATGGATTAAATGGTGACCCTAAATATTATATCTAAATCAAAATGTTAAATATGATTTTAAAATCGAAATGTTAAATGTAAAAATACATTTTAAGTATACATGTTATATATAAATATAAATGTTAGATATAAAATGTTGAATAGCAATATTGAATCTAAATATAAACGCTGGATATAAATGTTAAATCTAAATGTGAATGTTAAATGTTAACTCCAAATGTTCAATCCAATGTTAAATGTGAAATATAAATGTTAAATCTAAATTTAAATTGTACATATAAATGGTAAATATACTGTAAATGTTAAATCTACATGTAAATGTTAAATATACTGTAAATGTTAAATCTACATGTACATGTTAAATATAAATGTTACATCTAAATTTAAATGGTAAATATAAATGTTATTTCTACATCTAAATGTAACATTTTAATGTTAATCTAAATGTTGAATATACATTTTGAATCTAAATATAAATGTTAAATGTGAAATCTAAATGTTAAATCTAAATCTAAATAATAAACATAAATGTTGATTCCACATCTAAATGTAAAATCTAAATGTTAAATCTAAGTCTAATTGGTAAATATAAATGGTAATTAACTCAACATCAAAATGTAAAATATAAATGCTAAATGTCAATGTTGAACATGCATTTTGAATATAAATACAAATATAAATGTTAAATATGAATGTCAAATCCAAATATAAATGTTAAATAAAAATGTTACATCTAAATGTCTCACCAAGTGTAATGTGAAATATCTAGAAAATATGCAAATATCCCACTTTTCCCATGCCTGTCAGTGCCTCTCAGTGCTCAAAAACATGCGCTGCCAGTGAGCTAAATGTGAGAAAAGTCATATAATTGTGAGAAAAATTTGCTAAATATTAAAAATATATCTACTAGAAAAGTGTGGTTGACGTTTTACATATGGCACACCAAAGTTTAGAGCAGGTCAGTAAAAAAAAGTGGTTGCCTCATAGAAGGTGTTTGCAGGGATAGTTCATGTTTTTCTATGTGGAGTTTGTGTCTTCTCCATATGCTTGTGTAAATTCTCAATTGTGTATCAACAAGATTAACTGCAGAGATGGATGTACATGTGAATGCAAATAATAATTTATTTTATTTTATTTATAATTTTTTATTTATATTCTGCTTGTACTGTAAATGAAGGCCTATATGTATACCCTGCAGGCAGGACATCCATTCCAGCAGCGATGCGCCCACTCTGCCTTTTCCCACGCTCGTCTCCAACAAGAGTCCCCTGTCTTCCTGCTGATGTTGGACTGTGTGTGGCAGATATGGCGCCAATTTCCCCTTGCACTTGGCTTTTCAGAGGTGCTGCTCCTGAGGCTGGCGACTGAAACGTATGCCTCCAATTATGGCACCTTCCTCTGTAACAGCGATATGGAACGGTCAGTAATGCTTGATCCTCAGAAGAAATCACGAAAAAGTATCCTAAGAAAATTGTTTGTGTGAAAAAAACAAAACGTGCCCCACACAAGTGGCTGCTTGACCCGGTAAGTCAAATCAACCTAAAATTTCACCCACTGCATCATTAGGGTGTTTTTTTTATCTGAATCACTGCTGAATTTGGTACACCCATTTAGGGCACATGTCTGTAAAATTTTAGGAAGATTGCATGGTGTGCCCTACAAAGCGTTTTGAGCACAACCCACAGGGGGCGCCACAAACCGTGAGTTTGAGTGAGTTCAAACCCCAGCCGAGTCATACCAAATACTATAAAAATGGGAGCCATTACCTCCTTGCTTGGCACTCAGCATCAAGGGTTGGAATTGGGGTTTAAATCACCAAAATGATTTCCGAGCGCTGCCACTGCTGCTGCTCACTGCTGCTGCTCACTGCTCCCCTCACCTTCCAGGGGGTGGAACAAGGGGATGGGTCAAATGCAGAGGGTAATTTCACCACACCGAGTGTGTGTGTGACTATCAGTGGTACTTTAACTTTAACTTAACAAGTGTTTTAGTTCAGCGTTTCTTAACCATAGGGCTGGGGCCCATTGTTGGTCTGAGAGTGTCCCCCAGAGGGCAGACAAAATACACCTGTTTCTAGGCTGTGGGCCTTACTTAATACACTTTTACTGGGACAATCTCAAACAAAAGAAGTCTGGAGCTAAAGTTGTAGAGAACTTTCTTAATTGTTTCTTAAGGGTAACAATTGTTGAAGCTGTATTTTTATTTGCACTTTAATTTTATTGACTGTTAAGTTAAGAAACATATTCGTTATTTAATTAGTTTATTTATTTTACCACAACATAATTGTATGTCAATTTATTTTTCGTAAGTCCTTTCTTATGCAGTATATTTGGTTAGTGCTTATTTTTCTAATCAACTTGACCTAAGCCTAAGATTTATGTGTTAAAGAGGAACTGCACTTTTTTGGTAATTTTGCTTATTGTTCACAATCATTATGAAACACATGACGACGGAAGGATTTTTTTTTAATGAATTCTAAATATCAAATAAATGTAAATAAAAGTCATCTTACAGTGGAGCCAATGGAAGGTCCACTATTCTGCCCATAAAATCCGATAAATAACCACCCAAGAAGCGGCAACAATATTCCATTTATATTTTGTGACTTGAATATTAGCCAAGTGTTAGTGATATTGTTGTTATAAGCGCTAACGCAGTCAAACGATTTATAGCGGCAACGTGATCACTACTGTGTGTCCCTATGTTTACATCATCGAGTGGTCTGCTGCTTCCTTGCTCCCTTGAAGCTTATTCTATATCATAAATCATGCATTTCACCTGGAAAGTATATGGCTGCGAATGTAATCCCAAAAGTTGGGCCACTTTGACAGTCATTTAGGACCCAGAACTGGTGAGAACGACACAAATAGACACTTGGTCCCCACCGCCCCGTTTTTCCGCGGTGATTATGAGTAATTTTTCATCTGAAAGGGAATATATGAACATCCCAGCAGTTGGCATCCTAATGACAGCAGACGTTGCACAGTAAGTGATGTTTTGTATTTGTTGGCTCTCATGAAATCCACAGTGAGTAATATTCAGTGATGAAGAAAAAAAAAGCAAACTTTGCGATGCGCTTTTGAAATTAATGCGCCGCATATGCTTAAAATAATCAAAATACGTAAATATTAAATGTTAGTATAAATGTGCCTGTTACTACATTACATCATGTATATAAAACCTTAATGGAGGTGTTTGGATGTTTTTTCAAGGGCTTTGTAGGCAGAATTGAGCGACTCCCATAGTCTCCAATGTAAGCTGACTGTTGATCAAACATATTTAATATTTAGAATGCACAAAAAAAAACACCCATCGTCATGTCTCTCATAATGATTGCGAACGACAGGCAAAATTCCTAAAAGGACGGTTCCCTTAAAATAAATAATAATCTTTGTGATTAACACATGGTTTCATATCATTTGACATGGTTGTAAACTGTAAGTAGGTTAGATATAATTATTGAATACGATTGAAATCGTAAGTAAGATTACTAATTCAAAATTAATATTTGAGGGTGCCCCAGGTCCTTCTGTAGTATAAAAGTAGGGCTGTGAGGTCGAAAAGGTTAAGAACCCTGTTTTAATTATTCCACATGACCGTATCTAACTGTTGAGTTGAGTTGAGTTGAGTTTGAGTTTATTTCGAACATGCAAGCATACAACATGATACATCACAATTTCCAGTTTCCCTTTTCAACATGTTCGAAAACTGTATCACCTTTGTCCCGCCTGCTCAGCCGTGCTGCACAAGTGGAGGACAAAACTCAGTGTTTGTTTCGAGCCCTGTTGAAGCCAAGAGAGAGAGAGCAGTACACCAACCCGCTGTATGAGCACACCGAGCTGGCTATTTGGCCCTCAGTCCACCCACAGTCCTTACAGCTGTGGAGAGGTGAGCTTTGCTTAACATTTACATTTATGGCAGTACCAGGACATACACTACACATTCATTCTTCTGCTTGTTTGCTTGTCCGATCATCACTTCTATTCATCAGCATTACTTAAATTTGACTGACTTTGTGGATTATTTTGGGTCGTTGTTTTTAATTGTGCCCATGGCACATTCTACAAATACTGAAAAAAAAAAAAAAAAAAAAAAGTTAAATTTTTGATCAAACAGGTAAAATGTAATGAGAAAAAGTTGCAATGTTGACTCTAAAAATTAAAGGGGCCATTATCATCAGTGGACTCACCTGTCCCTGATTGCAAATCAAAAGGGTTTATTTGCTAGCTTCACATGCCTATTGATGCTGGAACATTGTCTGTGATTGTGTGCTCTGCTTAGCTTTCCCTGCTTCCTGTGCACTTCCATGTTGCACTTAGTTTTTGGTTTTGTGTGCACTCTAACCTGCATTAGTTTTTGTTCTTTGTATACTAAATACAGTTTTACCTGCACACTGTCTCCTGTCTCTGGGGTCACAACTACTGCGATCATGCGGAACCATAACAGATCTGAAGTTGACCTATAGGGATTTAAGCATTAAAAGTAAAACAAAACCTAATATATATGACTTATTTTTAACTTTTGATTCCACTGTAATTTTTGTAGGACTTTTTTAAATTGTCATTGCTCAAGAAAATAATAATGAATCAAAATCAATGTTTTTCTGAATTATTGACATATGCAAGGCTCCAATTACTTCACATCAATTATGCCACTTTCACAATTTTAGGGAGAAAAATTCCATATATTTAGTTTTTGCTACAAAAACAGGGCTTTCTTTAACAAAAAGGCCATAAAAGATTAAAAACAAAAACAAAAACAAAAAAAAAAACAACTTCATATGGACGGATAGATCTGAAATTGATCTGGATATTCAAGCAGTAAAAGTAAAAAAATATTAATATATTACTTTTTTTTTTTTAATTTAACACCCGTTTGGGTCTCCGGAACCAAACATTAGGGGAGCCCTAAGGGTTAAATAAGATCTATATATTGTGTAGGTTTTGAAAATGAAAAATTGCTTTGATTTTTCAGTGTGCAGCCCTCAGTTCAAAAAGTTTTGACACCCCTCATTATTCCACAAATCAAACATGGCTCGATTTTGTCCGTCCATCGTAACGTCTTACATCATCCTTCAATAACCATGTGTTGTCCTGCTTACATGGGGTCAGACAATTGAACACAAATACAACGTACCACGCAACTAAGTCCAGCACTCTTTACACCCAAACTGTTGGTAATGTGACACCTTTAGTAAGAAATACAATCCATCCATTCATCCATTTTCTACCACTCGGGGTCACGGGGGCATTGGAGCCTATCCCAGCTGCTGCTGAAGGCGAGACAAGTCACCACCTCATCGCAGGGCCAACAAAACATTCACACTCACATTCACACACTAGGACCAATTTAGTGTTGCCAATCAACCTATCCCCAGGTGCATGTCTTTGGAGGTGGGAGGAAGCCAATGTACCTTATTAATATAACTGTGGCCTCCATTTCTAAATGTATTATATAATATGTGTAGGAGGTTGTGATGATTGAGTCGGTTAATAGGAATTCTTAATTGATCAAATTTGCCATGCGAGCCAGGTTTATTTAAAGGCCTACTGAAACCCACTACTACCGACCACGCAGTCTGATAGTTTATATATCAATGATGAAATCTTAACATTGCAACACATGCCAATACGGCCGGGTTAACTTATAAAGTGTAATTTTAAATTTCCCGCGAAACTTCCGGTTGAAAACGTCTATGTATGATGACGTTTGCGCGTGACGTCGATGGTTGAAACGGAAGTATTCGGACACATTTATCCCAATACAAACAGCTCTGTTTTCATCGCAAAATTCCACAGTATTCTGGACATCTGTGTTGGTGAATCTTTTGCAATTTGTTTAATGAACAATGGAGACTGCAAAGAAGAAAGCTGTAGGTGGGATCGGTGTATTAGCGGCTGGCTGCAGCAACACAACCAGGAGGACTTTGACTTGGATAGCAGACGCGCTATCCGACGCTAGCCGCCGACCGCATCGATGATCGGGTGAAGTCCTTCGTCGCGCCGTCGATCGCTGGAACGCAGGTGAGCACGGGTGTTGATGAGCAGATGAGGGCCGGCGTAGGTGGAGCGCTAATGTTTTTATCATAGCTCTGACGAGGTCCCGTAGCTAAGTTAGCTTCAATGCGTCGTTAGCAACAGCATTGCTAGGCTTCGACAGGCGGCACAGCATTAACCGTGTAGTTACAGGTCCAGTGTTTGGTTCGGTGTCTCCTGATAGTAGTATTGTTGATCTTCTGTCTATTCTTCCAGTCAGGGGCTTATTTCTTTTGTTCTATCTGCATTTAAGCACGATGCTATCACGTTAGGCTCAGTAGCTAAAGTGCTTCACCGATGTATTGTCGTGGAGATAAAAGTCCCTGTGAATGTCCATTTCGCGTTCTCGACTCTCATTTTCAAGAGGATATAGTATCCGAGGTGGTTTAAAATACAAATCCGTGATCCACAATAGAAAAGGAGAAAGTCTGGAATCCAATGAGCCCTTTTACCTAAGTTACGGTCAGAGCGAAAAAAGATACGTCCTGCACTGCACTCTAGTCCTTCACTCTCACGTTCCTCATCCACGAATCTTCATCCTCGCTCAAATTAATGGGGTAATCGTCGCTTTCTCGGTCCGAATCGCTCTCGCTGGTGTGTAAACAATCGGGAAATGTGAGGAGCCCTTCAACCTGCGACGTCACGCTACTTCCGGTACAGACAAGGCTTTTTTTATCAGCGACCAAAAGTTGTGACTTTATCGTCGATGTTCTCTACTAAATCCTTTCAGCAAAAACATGGCAATATCGCGAATGATCAAGTATGACACATAGAATGGATCTGCTTTGTTGATTGATTGATGAATGAAACTTTTATTAGTAGGTTGCACAGTGAAGTACATATTCCGTACAATTGACCACTAAATGGTAACACCCGAATAGTTTTTCAACTTGTTTAAGTCGGGGTCCACTTAAATTGATTCATGATACAGATATATACTATCAGATATATACTATCATCATAATACAGTCATCACACACAAGATAATCACATTTAATTATTTACATTATTTACAATCCGGGATGTGGGAGGGAGGGAGGGGTTAGGTTTGGTTGTTATCATCAGTCATCAACAATTGTGACAGAGAAATGGATATTGGAACAGTGTAGGTCTGACTTGGTAGGATATGGACAGCAAGTAGTGGACATAGAGAGAGAGAGAGAGAGAGAGAGAGAGAGAGAGAGAGAGAGAGAGAGAGAGAGAGAGAGAGAGAGAGAGAGAGAGAGAGAGAGAGAGAGAGATCAGAAGGCATAAGAAAAAGTATCTGCATTTGATTGTTTACATTTGATTATTAGCAATCCGGGGAGGGTGTTAGTTTAGGGTTGTAGCTGCCTGGAGGTGAACTTTTATTGCGGTTTTGAATTAGGATAGAGATGCCCTTTCTTTTATACCTGTTGGGAGCGCATTCCACATTGATGTGGCATAGAAAGAGAATGAGTTAAGACCTTTGTTAGTTCGGAACCTGGGTTTAACGTAGTTAGTGGAGCTCCCCCTGGTGTTGTGGTTATGGCGGTCATTTACGTTAAGGAAGTAGTTTGACATGTACTTCGGTATCAGGGAGGTGTAGCGGATTTTATAGACTAGGCTCAGTGCAAGTTGTTTTACTCTGTCCTCCACCCTGAGCCAGCCCACTTTGGAGAAGTGGGTAGGAGTGAGGTGGGATCTGGGGTGGAGGTCTAGAAGTAATCTGACTAGCTTGTTCTGGGATGTTTGGAGTTTAGATTTGAGGGTTTTGGAGGTGCTAGGGTACCAGGAGGTGCATGCGTAATCGAAAAAGGGTTGAACGAGAGTTCCCGCCAGAATCCTCATGGTGCTTTTGTTGACCAGAGAGGAGATTCTGTAGAGAAATCTCGTTCGTTGGTTAACCTTTTTAATTACCTTGGTTGCCATTTTATCACAGGAAAGATTAGCCTCTAGAATGGAACCTAGGTAGGTGACCTCATCTTTCCTGGTGATAACAATGTCCCCCACTTTTATAGTGAAGTCATTGACTTTCTAAGGTTGATGTGGGACCCAAATAGGATGGATTCCGTTTTACCCAAGTGTATGGATAGCTTGTTGTCAGCGAGCCAGGTGCATGTTCTACAGAGCTCAGCACTGAGGATTTTCTCCACCTGTGACTTGTCCCTGTCTGATACCAGCAAGGCCGAGTCATCTGCAAACAAGAACAATTCACAGTCGCATGCCGATGACAAGTCGTTTATGTATATTAGGAACAGTAAAGGCCCCAATATACTGCTTTGGGGGACTCCACAGCTCACTGACAGGGGGGGGGGGGGGGGGTGGGGGGTGGGACGGTGCCGTTTACCTCTACCACCTGCTCCCTCCCCTCCAAGTAAGATTGCATTCAGCTCCATGAGGTTTTTTTTAATCCGATTGCTCTGAGCTTATCCAACAGTATAGCGTGGTTAATGGTGTCAAAGGCCTTCTGAAGGTCCAGCATGACCATGCCGCAGTATTTGCCCGCGTCCACCTCATGTTTGATGTGGTCGGTCAGATAGAGAAGGCATGTGTCAGTGGAGTGGTTAGTTCTGAAGCCGGATTGGAATTTGTACATGAGTTTATTAGTGGCAAGGTGACTATCGACCTGTTCATAAACTATTTTCTCCATTACTTTCGAAATGGAACTGAGAATAGAAACAGGTCGGTAGTTGCCAGGTTCCAATTTGCTTCCTTTTTTAAAGAGGGGAGTTACTCTTGCTATCTTAAAATCTTTTGGTACTTGGCCTTGTGTAATTGATAGGTTTATTATGTGCGTGATGATCGGGGCAATGATGGAGGCAGAGTCCCTGAGGAATCTAGAGGGAATATTATCAAGGCCTGTGGCCTTGTTTGGGTGGAGCGCGCTCAATTTTTTAAACACCTCATCAGCTGTGACCATTTCTAATTTGAAATCATCGTTGAATACTCCTAGCTTTCTGTAGAAGGCTTTAATGTGTTCTACACCAAAGCGACCAGAGTGGTGGGACAGCTTGTTGACAAGAGTTGCGGCTATGCTGGTGAAAAAGGTGTTAAGTCTGCTAGCTACCTCCATTTTGTCTGTAATGAGGGAGTCACTCTCCTTGATGCTGATGTTGGTGAGTCTGGTTTTAAGTTTCTGGCTGCAACCCGAAAGCTGGTTGTTGAGAATTTTCCAGAGCTCACGTGGCTTATTTGTGTTTTCCTCTATTTTGTTGTTAATGTAATTTTTTTTTAAGGATTTAGTCAGGTTGGTTGACTTATTTCTTAATTTATTGCATTGCTTTTTGAGAGTTGAAAGGAGTGATTTGAGGTTGATATTATTGGGTTGATTATCTACTTCTGTTTTACACTTTTGGTATTCGGAGTATTTTCTGTCTCTGTCTTTTATGGCAGCTAATAGGTCCGGATTTATCCATGGTTCCAAGCGGGCTTTGATCCTGACTGTTTTCACGGGAGCCATGTCATTTAGTATCTTTAGGAACGCC
Source organism: Entelurus aequoreus (assembly GCF_033978785.1). Classification (NCBI taxonomy): domain Eukaryota; kingdom Metazoa; phylum Chordata; class Actinopteri; order Syngnathiformes; family Syngnathidae; genus Entelurus; species Entelurus aequoreus. The sequence goes on along the minus strand of NC_084733.1, from coordinate 41,415,715 downwards.
GTTTTGAAGCGATCCCAAGCAACATCGACCAGGTTGCTCGCAAGCACAGGGGACCAGTCCCACTCATCTAATTTTAAATTGAAATTATCACTGGAGTATTTTTTAAGGGATCTGGATTGGGCTGTTATGTGGCCATTGGCTTTGGGTTTGGCTATTTTGCGGGTGCAGAAGGTTAGATAGTGGTCGCTAAGACCACAGATCATGACCCCACTATTTTTTATTTTAGGCCGGTCTGAAGTGAGAATGAGATCTATGGTTGATTGGGTGGAATCACACACCCTTGTAGGTAGTACTATTAGCTGGGAAAGACCGTGTAGATTTCAAAACTTGCTGTAGGATCTGAAGACAGGCGCATCTCTGCGTTGAATATCTGTGTTCAGATCCCCAGTTATAATTTTCTCCACGTTGTCTGTCCCAGCCAAGCACTCCTCCAGAGCCCCATAGAAATCATTCTGATAGGGGGTCTATAAACAGTCCCTATTAGTACCGGCTTAGCGTTTTTAAATTTGATTTCCGCCCACACAGATTCAAGGTCATTGTGGTTAAGATCAGTGCGAGTTATGTATTTAATATCTTGGTGAATATACATACAAACGCCCCCACCGTGTTTATTCCTGTCCTTTCTGATAACCGAAAAGTTTTCTATTTCTATCTCTGAGTCAGAAATACTTTGATCAAATTTGGTTTCAGAGAAACACAGGATTTTTACCTTCGTGTTGAGGAACATTTCTCTGATTTGGTCGAGTTTGGTTCCAGAGAGGCTGTTCACATTAAGGTGGATGATGTGTAGTCCACTGGAACCAAAAAGAGCATCAGAGTCCGCTGTGTAGTGGTACTGTCCAGAAAAGTTGTTGGTTATTATTGAAGTTGGAGTTGGAGAGCAGGAGGGAGAGAAGGGAGAGAGAGAGAGGCATATTGATTTTCATCCAGGTGAAGGGGGAGGGGCGGAGTTGGAGAGGGGGGGGGGGCAGGTAGGGCGGGCGGGGGTGGGGGTGGGCGTGGGTGTGGATTTCATTTTGGCGGGGTTTTGTCCGTTTGAAGACAAAGAAAATAAAGAAAATGGATGTATGAAGGCGCCCCTAAATCCTGTGTATGCCGCGGGTCCAGACGCCGTGTCCTCGACCGTCAGGGACCGGGGAGAGGCCGTGTGGACCCCCGCCACACCGTCTCCACTGCAGACCGGGGTGTCAATGTCCACAGTCACCTCGTTGACCGCCGCCGTGCTGTTCGTCTCGTGCAGTTCGCCGCCATCACCGATGTCTGGGTCATCCTCCACCGCCGCTCGCCGCGCCGCTCGCCGCGCCGTTCGCCGCCGCTGGGTCGCTGGCTTCACCGATGTCTGGGTCGTCCTCCATCGCCGCTGCCGAGCTGCCGACTGTGTCGATGAACTGGGAGAAGTCCTCCGTCGAGCCACCGATCGCTGGAGCACAGGTGAGCTTGAGTTGTGATGAGCCGATAGGTAAGTTAGCTTCAATGGCGTCGCTAGCAGTAGCATTGCTAGTCTTCGCCAGGCTGGACAACATTAACCCTGTTGTTACAGGTCAAGGGTTGAGTTCAGTGTCTCCTGATAGTAGAAGTAATAATAGTATTATTGTCTTTCGGTCTATCCTTCCAGTCAGGGGCATGTTTCTTTTGTTTCGATGTGCAGTCAAGCACGATATCACATTAGCTCCGAAGCTAAAGTGCTTCGCTGATGTATTGTCCATGAGATAAATGTCACTGTGAATGTCCATTTCGCGTTCCCGGCTCTCATTTTCAAGAGGGTAAAGTATCCGAGGAGGTTTAAAATATAAATCTGTGATCCACAGTAGAAAAAGGAGGAAGTGTGGGATCATCCGAATAGTTGATTTTGTCCCTAAGCCGCAGCGAATGCTATCCCCGTTTAAATTAAAAAAAATTCATTTCAGTAGGCCTTTAAATTTCCATATGGTCTTGCATGCCTGATGATATATTTTGCCCGGCTGGGAGCTTGACACATGTGCCCTACAGTGATATACATGTTTGTAAATTATTTTATATCCTTTTTATATCCTCGTCTGTCTTTTTACAGGCTTTTTTCTCAGATGGACCCAACAGACTCGCCACTTAGAAGAAGTCCAGCAGGAAATTAATAACATGGTCATTGAGTCAGGGAAGACGGCACTCAGCTTTTGACCATTGAAGAAGCATAACTGATGTATTTATAAGGAAGAATGTTACAATGTGTACAGTGATGTGCAGTTTCATATAATTTTTGCAGAAATACAGTGCATCCTGAAAGTATTCAAAGCGCTTCAATTTGTCCATTTTTTGTTATTTTACAAATGTATTCCAATATTGAAAACGTTCCTTTTTGTCTTCAAAATTCTACGCACAATACTCCATGATGACAACTGATCATCCTAAGATGTTCCCAAAGCTTAATTGGATTCCACCTGTAGTAAATTCAGTTAGTTGGACTTGATTTGGAAAGGCACACTCCTGTCTATATATAAGGTCCCTCACTTGACAGTGCATGGCAAAGCACAAACCAAGAATGAAATCGAAAGAATTGTCTGTAGTCAAGTCAAGTCAAGTCAAGTCAACTTTATTTATATAGCACATTTTCAACAACTGTTTAGGTTGCACCAAAGTGCTTTACAGGTTAAAAAAGCATGGAGCAAACAAAAAAAAAAAACAAACAAAAAAAAAACAAAAAAAAAACAAAAAACCAACAACAAAAAAACAACAACTAAGCAAAACAAAAAACAAACAAACAAAGAACATAAACAATGAGTGTGCTAAACAAGACCTGCGAGACAGGATTGTCTCGAGGCACAAGTCTGGGGAAGGATACATAAAAGTATCTGCTTCCTTGAAGATCCCAATGAGCACAGTGACCTCCATCATCCATAAATGGAAGAAATTCTGAACCAACAGGACTCTTCCTAGAGCTGGCTGGCAGTCTAAACTGAGCGATGGGGGGAGAAGGGCCCTAGTGAGGGAGGTGACCAAGAACCCGATGGTCACTCTGTCAGAGTTACAGCATTCCTTTGTGGAGAGAGAAGACCCTTCCGGGAGGACAACCATCCTATCCACCAATCAGGCCTGTATGGTAGAGTGCCCAGACAAAAGCCAATTCTTAGTAAAAATTTACCAAAATGCACCTGAAGGACACAGACCATGAGAAAGCAAAATTATCTGGTCTGATGAGACAAAAATTAGACTCTTTGGCATGAATGTCAGGTGTCATGTTTGGAGAAAACCAGGCAGCATTCATCATCACCATCCATTGTTTAATTTCATTTTGACACGCCTCCAGGTGACTACAATCTGGCATGTTGGTCAGCTTTAGGGGCATGTAGAGTTGGGTGTCATCAGCATAACAATGAAAGCTAACACCGTATTTGCGTATAATGATGTAGATGCTGAAGAGTGCAGGGCCAAGAACCAAACCCTGTGGAACTCTGCACGTTACCTTAACATACTCCGAGGTCATGTTGTTATTGGAAACGCACTGCATCCTTTCTGTAAGATAGGAGTTAAACCAAGAAAAGGCTAAGTGTGACATACCAATCAATACGTGTTTTGATACGTTCTAATAAACATGGATGACGCATCGGCATCCATAGTTAGCCAGGTAGAGAGGTAGCGGTGTGACAGACCTCTTAGTAAGCACCTCAAATGATTTATATTTATTGCTTAGGTTAGGGGTAAGGTTAAGGTCTTCATTGTATATTAGTGCGACCCCTCCACCCCTTTTATGGGGACGGGCAATATGTGCATTCATATAGTGAGGAGGAGATGCCTCGTTAAGTGGGAAAACTTCATCTGGTTTGAGCCAGGTTTCACTGAGACCAATGATGTTAAGATTGTTGTCTCAAATGACCTCATTAACTAATAATATTTTGGGAGACAATGATCTGATGTTTAAAAAGCCCATATTATAGGTAGTGGGCTGTTTTGAGGAATTTTTGTCAATGTTATCCAGAGTAGTGATATTAATAACGTTACGTATATTTTGTGTAGTGCGCTTTAAATAATTTCGATCATATCAAGGAATTGATATGATGGGGATCTTGAGACTATTTGCTTGATGCTGCGATAGATTTAAAGCGTCATAATTTGCCACCTTAGTAGAATGCATGTTCACCTCTGGCACAGTCACTACAGAAAAAACATTACGTGTGTTGTGTATTTTTGTACAAGAAATGCTATGTGTGTAGGAATAAGGCATCATGTGTGAACACGGCTATTTGGTCAGCTGGGCTCAGCAACAAGACAATGTAGTAGTAGTAGTAGTCACTGTAGGTTCTTTATTTTCTTGCTCTGCTGACTGAATCTATCTGACTGGCAAGATTGTGGTTCGATTGGTAGAGCGGCCATGCCAGTAACTTGGGTTCGATCCCCGCTTCCACCATCCTCGCCACTGCCGTTGTGTCCTTGGGCAAGACCCTTAACCCACCTGCTTTGAGTGCCACCCACACTGGTTTAAATGTAACTTAAAATATGTACATGATGGGTTTCACTCTGTAAAGCGCTTTGAGTCTCTACAGCGCTTTATAAATATAATTCACTTCACTTATTTCACAAAAATGTCTTCGAACTGTTAAACATTTACAACAAAGTATCATATTTTGAACCTATTTTGGAGCCTGTTAGGTGCATGTAGTTAATATAAAAATAAAGGTACGACAAGGCTACCAATAGTTTTCAGTTAGATATAGTGCATTTGAAAACTATTGTTTGTGTTTTAGTGAAATACATTGACTCTCTTCTTTTTATTGTTATCCTCTTTAACCTGTACTACGTAGATTAAAGCGCAAGACTTTAAAGATAGGAAATGAAGCATTGCCGCACGTCACTGGATGTGTATACAGTCTTACAAATTTCAACTGTGACATTGGTCCTCATTAACCTTTATCTAGACAATATTTTTGGATGTAAATGTGTGAATCAACTACTGCTGACACCGAAATAAAAGCTTAACATTTTGTTAATAAGAGTTTTACAGCTAGACCCAATTTCAAATTTTTCTTGTCAAACCACGCTAAAATTAACTTATATATTTTATCATACCATGTTAATGACAAGTTTTTATATGAACAAAGGTACTCTTTTTCTGACTGTACAGTAGTGCTGTCAAACAATTATCAGATCAATCACATTTTTGAATTTGGATTAATCAATAGATCGCCCTAATTTCAAAAAAAATATATATACCAATATTGGGACACAAATGCAATTTTATTGTCAGAATGTGAAACAGCAACATTTGGTAAATGTGTTACTTGAATGGACTTCATTTTTTTGTTTAAAACTTGGTGTAGCAGTTTTAGACAAAGTCCAGTCAGGGTGTATTTTGTGAAATTTGCCAGAGAGCACACCGACCAGCAACCTCAGGTAACCACAGATGAGATAAAGGAGTATGTGGGGTGAAAATAAATTGCGCAATTAATGTGTACATGTATACTGTGCTCATTTTTTGTGATTAATCACATAAGCTGATTGTTAATTTTAACAGCCCTACTATGAACCCATACATTTTCTGTACAATCATTTACTTTGATTGGGGATTTGAGGCTGATTTCTATTTAGCCAAGTGAGTAAATAACATTTACTTACTCTAAAAATGTTACTTCTAGACCCTCCACTAGACTTTTCTCACTGAACAACAAGTTTACAAAAAAAGGAAAGATTATATTAATTTTTCAGTCTTTCATATGTTTGCATGCATTCAACTAAAAAACTAAACGATGAAAACAAATGCATGTTCGAACTGTACATCTTTGTTCCAATCTTTAAAATCTGCATTTTTGGGAGTTATTATCCTACCTTTCTAAACTTTTCTGTTTTTTGAACATACAGCACATTATCAGTTCAGGGCTGCATAATGGACACACCTCCCAGTCCTGTTAAGCTCAGCTAAACACGCTTCACAAAGCAAATCCCTGTGCACAGCATGTCAGCATTATCCTGTTTAGGCAAGAGGCACAAGTGAATGTAAAATGTAGACAAGAACCACAAAGCCCTTCGTGATTTTCTACAACCAATGCCGTTTTGGGGGTGAACCAGCTGGGTGGACTTGTGCGCATTTTACACAGCTTTAAAAATTTAAGCTTTACTGAGCTGTGTCTTTAGAATTAACTGTTTTTGGTCAGTTTTTAAATTTAAACAACTTTTATGTAGTGTTCCTTTGGAACACGGCATATACATTTGTTCTTCTGTCAACATGCTCATAGTTCAATTGACTTAAATTCCGTAAGGACTGCTACTGGCCATGCAACCTGGTGGTCGAGTCTATGTTTTGGCTGGTCTGGGTTTGTCTTGCCAATGTTTTCGCAGCTGGACTCAGAATTTGTTCGGTCGCAGCTTTGGCTCTATGCATGGACACTTGAGCAAGTGGAACAGGAATGAGAACTGTAATCCACCACCAGCCCAGGAAAACCCTCGTGTCCTTATCACAGGTAAGACATCTTTCCCTAGCGCCCAATGACTAAAGGAAGGCTTTTTTAACTTTTTAACTTTTCTTTTTTTTTACACATTTCATCCTAACACTTAATCCTAAACCTAATCCTCTATTAACTGTTGTACTTTTATACTACAACATATAATTGGTTTGAAAGGAACACATTTACTTATCTTTCTATGTTTTGAATAAAATCACTACTATAATAGTTCAAATCTTTGTAGTACAAGTGGAATACTCTACACATGTGCCGTTGTTTTCATTGTGCTTCAGTAGCACGATGATATTTTTGGTCATCACGAGGCTGAGGGTTAAAAAGCGCAAATAGATTACTATGGCAAAACAATTTTTTTATTTATGTATTTAAATGTGTGTCTTTATTACCTTTTTTTTTTTTTGACACTGAATTTATGTTACTGAATTTTTTTCTGTTTTCACTTTTGTGAACTCAAGTTTTTCACCTCAAATTCTGATAACAATTTCATTTCAGTCTACCCCAGGGCAGTTGTGGCTATGAAAGTAGCTTACCACCACAAGGTGTGAATGAATGTTTTTAACATGTAAAGCGACTTTGGGTACTTAGAAAAGCGCTATATAAATCCCAGGGATTATTATTATTATTATTATGACTATCAAAGGCCTACTGAAATGATTTTTTTAAATTTAAACGGGGATAGCAGATCCATTCTATGTGTCATACTTGATCATTTCGCGATATTGCCATATTTTTGCTGAAAGGATTTAGTATAGAACAACGACGATAAAGTTCGCAACTTTTGGTCTCTGATAAAAAAAAGCCTTGCCGTGACGTAGTCAGTTGTTCGCCTCTTCATATTTTCCTATTGTTTTCAATGCAGCTAGAGCGATTCGGACCTAGAAAGCGACGATTACCCCATTAACTTGAGCGAGGATGAAAGATTCGTGGATGAGAAACGTTAGAGTGACGGACTAGAATGCAGTGCAAGACATACGAAGGAATCAATAAAGTACTATCTATCTATCTATCTATATCTTTTTTCGCTCTGACCGTAACTTAGGTACAAGCTGGCTCATTGGATTCCACACTCTCTCCTTTTTCTATTGTGGATCACGGATTTGTATTTTAAACCACCTCGGATACTATATCCTCTTGAAAATGAGAGTCGAGAACGCGAAATGGACATTCACAGTGACTTTTATCTCCACGACAATACATCGGCGAAGCTCTTTAGCTACTGAGCTAACGTGATAGCATCTGGCTCAAATGCAGATAGAAACAAAATAAATAAATCCCTGACTGGAAGGATAGACAGAAGATCAACAATACTATTAAACCATGTACATGTAACTACACGGTTAATAATTCTCAGCCTGGCAAAGCTTAACAATGCTGTTGCTAACGACACCATTGAAGCTAACTTAGCAACCGGACCTCACAGAGCTATGATAAAAACATTAGCGCTCCACCTACGCCAGCCAGCCCTCATCTGCTCATCAACACCCGTGCTCACCTGCGTTCCAGCGATCGACGGCGCGATGAAGGACTTCACCCGATCATCCGTGCGGTTGGCGGCTAGCGTCGGCTAGCGCGTCTGCTATCCAAGTAAGTCCTCCTGGTTGTGTTGCTACAGCCAGCCGCTAATACACCGATCCCACCTACAGCTTTCTTCTTTGCAGTCTCCATTGTTCATTAAACAAATTGCAAAAGATTCACCAACGCAGATGTCCAGAATACTGTGGAATTATGAGATGAAAACAGAGCTATTTTGTATTGTTTTCAATGGGGTACCGATACTTCTGTTTCACTGGCTATGTCACACGCATACGTCATCATCCAAAGACGTTTTCAACCGGAAGTTTAGCGGGAAATTTAAAATTGCACTTTATAAGTTAACCCGGCCATATTGGCATGTGTTGCAATGTTAAGATTTCATCATTGATATATAAACTATCAGACTGCGTGGTCGGTAATAGTGGGTTTCAGAAGGCCTTTAAAAGAGTTAAGTTGCATAAATTCAGTGTAAAAAAAAACCCATTCAGTGTTAAAAAAATAAATAAAATCATTGCTAATAGAGACACAAATCAATCTCATTTTGTTGAAGGATTACAATTTAGAACATCTTGGAACTCATTTTCTGTCTACTCATCATATACAGCGTATTAACAACACTGATTTAGTTTTTTTTATATGTATACTGTAAATACATAAGGCCGGCTATTCCATCGAATCGGTGCCTTTATTTTGTTGTAACTCTCTCAAAATAAACGTAAATGTTTGTCTTTTTAAAACTCTAAATCTAATAATACTCATATCGAACTACTCAAACTGTGTATTGGCTTAATTGAGTAACAGGACTGAAAAGTAACAGGAGTGAGTTTTTAGCATAGAATTAGTAAATACATGCACTAGAAAAGCACTCTGCCAGACCCTATCTGAAAAATTCCTTAATCAGACTGTGATCCAGATCAGCACCTAAATGTTAACAAATGTTCCTTATCTTACTGTTGACATTTTCTGAAATGTAGATGAACATTTGCCAATAACCTTTTCAGCTGTCAATAGCGGAATGAAACAAATAAAGTAAAGCCTCTTCTCAGTCACTGTCTTTGTCTCTGTGGGTGGAGGTGGAGCCACTAGCATACACACACGAGGTGAGGCTCGTGACGTAAACATAACGTGGTAGAAATGATCGGGATCAGCCCCAAAATGTAATGACTTGTTTCTTGTCCAATGTCTGACATTTCCAGGAAGTTTCATGAAAATCCGCTCACAACTTTTTGAGTGACCTATAATGGAATGAAAGTAAATGTATATTGTATGTACTGTATGTATATTCATAGTCATCCAATACACAGAAAAAAAAGAGGAACCTTATTTCCAGCCTTCTCGTCGTCTGAATAATGCAATTTAATGTTGACCATGTGACTTGTGGAATATTCTACATTTATCAGAGGGTGTGATGTGTTCAGGCACAGATGTAAAACTCAAGGCCCGGGGGTCAAATCTGGCCCACGACATCATTTTATGTGGCCTGCAAAAGCATGGAAATAATGTGCATCAATAGAGTACTTTATTTTTCTTATTAAATGTATTTGTTCTTTCCATTTTGACAGAAAAATATATGGACTCCATAAAATTGCATCTTTTAACCTTAAAAATTCTGATCATATAACAAATATATTATTACACACTGTATTGCAAAAAATGTTTGTAAGAATAAATATAAATATTTAAATATCTGGTTGTCAACTTCACTTATGACTTCAAAGCAAGTTATCCATGAATTAGTACATAGAAAATATCAAATGATCAAATGCATAAGCAATTGCATAATAATATCATGAGGTGATGATACATTTATATTTAAATATTATTTACTGTTACAAGCGGCCCTCTGAAGGCAGCCATACATGTGACGTGGTCCTCAATGAAAATTAGTTTGACATCCCTGTGTTAGGGTAAGAGGACTGAGTGAAAACCCAAGAGCTTGACCAAAGTGTAAATTTTGGCTAAACTGTTTTAAATAAAAATAAAAACAAATAAGTGTATTTGGAATAAGGAGTAGAACAAATATGTGAAATATGATTATATTTCATGATACAGTCTAATTTTACCCTTTCAGAGGCAGGAACAGTAAACAAATGCTAGTTTTTCAGTGTTCAAGGTAGTTTAAATTAACAATTGTGTTTTGAAAGCAGCACTAAGTAACTTTTAACCTTCATACAATATTTTCATAACTTTTGGGATGATACATCCATCGACTTACAACTAGTTCAATGGCACCTCTGTCATGGCCTGGGGCAAGGGTGGCAGGAACCCTGCCACACAAAAAAAAACTACAAATGTGCAGACTGCTTCACTCCCTCTTGCCCATTCATTAAAAAGACAGAAGTCGATGCGAACGCCTTCGTGCAATTACTGCTATCATGGCAGAAGCTGTAAAACAACAACAAAAAAAGAAAAAAGGGAGGCTATCCCTCAATAAAAGGACAGTCAAGGATCCACATTGGCCCGGCTTTCACTTGCTGGCTTGAGCTCAAAGACAAGGAGGAATTTTCGACCGATGCTGCCTTGGCTCTGTTCCTGCTTTAATAATAAGTACCTTTCAATGCTCAAATCAAAATGATAATGCTAACATTTGCTATCAGAAATTTGCATGGTAGCAATAAATATCCACCAGCTTGATAGTTTTCAGTTCCACACTGACACGACAAGCCACGCAACAAACTCAAAAGTACTGTATAAAGAAAAAACAATACAATGACTGCAAACCGCAAATATAAAGTTTGAGTAAAATATGTAGGTCCCTACTGTGGAAAGATCAGTCATACTGAATCATTGTGGTATTGTCGTGTCAGTCTGTATGTACGTGACAGCAGTGTCTGACGATTTGCAACGCCATGCACTGGTCCTCATGGAAAATGTGGTCTTCCTTCAGGCAAAATACTACCGCTTTGGCGCCGCCAAAATCAACCAAAACTGACAGTTCTAAATTGGTGCTTTAATTATGCAATTAGATCAATGCGCACAAATATTTAGTCAATTCTATTGTATGTTTACATATCTATTTACAAATGGTACTGATTCTAGAATAGCCCATCGAAACTCACTACAACTTTATGATTTAAATCAAGGCTGTTAAAAAAATTACGAGTTAACTTATAATCACATAAATTGTGTTTACATACAGATTAATAAAGCAATTTATTTCAACTGTACATGCTCCTTTACCTTAACTGTGGATGGTTACCTGGAAGACGTATTGGTTGGTCAGTGATCAGGTCAATGCATACTTGTTATGTAGACCCCAAAAAAATCATAATACGACCCTTTCCCGTATGACATTCTGACCATAAAATTGTATTTGTGTCCTAATATGGGGCTCTTTTTTTAAGTTAATTTGAATTTAGATGAATAATCCAAATGCAAAAATGTGATTAATCTGATTGAAAATAGGTGTCATTTGGTAGCACTGATTTAAATATTAAACCCCCTTGATTGCAGGTGGGCTTGGACAATTAGGTGTGGGGCTCGCAGAGTTACTTAGGTGAGTTGTTTTTTTTTTACTTTGAAAAAAATCCCAGTATGCTTGAAAACACTGATGGCACCATTCCTCAATTGTTGTCCAGGAAGCAGTATGGAACAGAGAATGTAATCCTGTCCGACATAAAGAAGCCCCCACCTCATGTTTGTAAGAGTGGTATGTTCATTTTCTTCCATTCAGTATTAATAAATGCTAACTTAGAAGTTAATAAGTGGCCTCAACGTTCTCTCTCTGTTTAGGTCCATTTGTATATGCTGATGTGTTGGACTACAAACATCTCAGAGAACTGGTTGTAAATAATGGCATCACTTGGCTGGTGCACTACAGTGCTCTGCTGAGCGCTGTCGGGGAGGCTAATGTGGCCTTGGCGCGCAAAATCAACATCACAGGTCAGCTTAAATGTGCACTAGTGTTACATTCGTCACCTTTTTTAATGCACTCAAAGCTCTCATTTTCTGTTAAGGTCTTCATAATGTGCTGGACTTGGCTCTGGAGAACTGTCTGCGCCTCTTTGTGCCGAGCACCATCGGAGCATTTGGTCCTTCTTCTCCTCGGGACCCTGTGCCTGACCTTTGTGTCCAAAGACCACAAACCATCTATGGGGTGTCCAAAGTTCACGGCGAATTAATGGGGGAGGTACATTTGTTTTAAATAACTTTTGAATCTGATTTTTGTTCACACAGAGTAACAAATCAATACGCTTCTTCTAGTATCTTCATATTAAATATGGCTTGGATTTCCGCTGCTTGCGTTACCCGGGAGTGATATCTTTCAACACACATCCTGGGGGAGGCACAACAGGTATTTCTTCATCATCGTCATCTGAATGTGTACTAGCTTCTTCTGCTGTGGGAACATAAGACACTAATTCCACATTTTTTCTTCATCAATAAAAAATATCTCTGTTAAACCATTCAATTTACAAAACCCAAAACTAGGGCTGCAACAACTAATCGATTAAATCGATTAAAATCGATTATAAAAATAGTTGGCGATTAATTTAGTCATCGATTCATTGGATATATGCTATGCGCATACGCCGAGGCTGCGTTTTTTGTTTTGTTTTGTTTTTTTAACCTGTATTTATAAACTGCAACATTTACAAACAGCTGAGAAACAATAATCAAAATAATAGGGGTGTAACAGTACGTGTATTTGTATCGAACCGTTTCGGTACGGGGGTTTCGGTTCGGTGCGGAGGTGTACCGAACGAGTTTCCACACGGACATATTAAGTAGCATACTGCACGTTGTGTAAACAATACTCAAAATGCCGGACATTTGAGGCATTTAAGAAACTCAGGGCGGTGTTTCTTAAATGCCTCAAATGTCCGGCATTTTGAGTTATGGTTGCGTGTAATAACAATGTACATTCAGGGTTAAGAAGGGGTTAAAAACTAAACAATTGTGGCGCAGTAGCATTCGTGAGGGAGGGGCAGAGACAGAGAGCGAGAGCGAGAGAGTTTTGATAAACGCACATGCGTCGTCAGATTTGTTAGATTAAATTTTTTATTATCTACAGCAGGGGTGTCAAAAGTGTGCATTTTTGTAACATTTTCCTTCTTTATTTGGCAAGTTGAAAGAACATGGCGCCAGTATGCTGTTTTTTTCCCCCCAAAATACTGGAAAGGATAGAAATGTAGTTTATCTCTTTTATCCGATTATTAATCGATTAATCGAAGTAACAATCGACAGATTAATCGATTTTCAAATTAATCGTTAGTTGCAGCCCTACCCAAAACCAGTGAAGTTGACACGTTGTGTAATTCGTAAATAAATACAGAATACAATGATTTGCAAATACTTTTCAACTTATATTCAATTGAATAGACTGCAAAGACAAGATATTTAATATTCGAACGCTGAAACTGATTTTTTTTTGCAAATAATCATTAAAGGCCTACTGAAACCCACTACTACCGACCACGCAGTCTGATAGTTTATATATCAATGATGAAATCTTAACATTGCAACACATGCCAATACGGCCGGGTTAACTTATAAAGTGCAATTTTAAATTTCTCGCTAAACTTCCGGTTGAAAACGTCTATGTATGATGACGTATGCGCGTGACGTCAATCGTTGAAACGGAAGTATTCGGACGCCATTGAATCCAATACAAAAAGCTCTGTTTTCATCTCAAAATTCCACAGTATTCTGGACATCTGTGTTGGTGAATCTTTTGCAATTTGTTTAATGAACAATGGAGACTGCAAAGAAGAAAGCTGTAGGTGGGATCGGTGTATTAGCGGCTGGCTGCAGCAACACAAACAGGAGGACTTTGAGGTGGATAGCAGACGCTCTATCCGACGCTAGCCACCGACCGCATTGGTGATCGGGTGAAGTCCTTCGTCGCGCCGTCGATCGCTGGAACGCAGGTGAGCACGGGTGTTGATGAGCAGATGAGGGCTGGCTGGCGTAGGTGGATAGCTAATGTTTTTAGCCTAGCTCTGTGAGGTCCCGTTGCTAAGTTAGCTTCAATGGCGTCGTTAGCAACAGCATTGTTAACCTTCGCCAGGCTGGAAAGCATTAACCGTGTATTTACAGGTCCATGGTTTAATAGTATTGTTGATTTTCTGTCTATCCTTCCAGTCAGGGGCTTATTTATTTTGTTTCTATATGCAGTTAAGCCCGATGCTATCACGTTAGCTCCGTAGCTAAAGTGTTTCGCCGATGTATTGTCGTGAAGATAAAAGTCACTGTGAATGTCCATTTTGCGTTCTCGACTTTCATTTTCAAGAGGATATAGTATCCAATAGAAAAAGGAGAAAGTGTGAAATCTAATGAACCCTTGTACCTAAGTTACGGTCAGAGCGAAAAAAGATGCGTCCTGCACTGCACTCTAGTCCTTCACTCTCACGTTCCTTATCCACGAATCTTTCATCCTGGCTCAAATAAATGGGGTAATCGTCGCTTTCTCGGTTCGAATCGCTCTCGCTGCTGGTGTAAACAATGGGGAAATGTGAGGAGCCTTTCAACCTTTGACGTCACGCTACTTCCGGTACAGGCAAGGCTTTTTTTATCAGCGACCAAAAGTTGCGAACTTTATCGTCGATGTTCTCTACTAAATCCTTTCAGCAAAAATATGGCAATATCGCGAAATGATCAAGTATGACACATAGAATGGATCTGCTATCCCCGTTTAAATAACAACATTTCATTTCAGTAGGCCTACTGAAATGAAATTGAGAGTCGAGAACGCAAAATGAACATTCACAGTGACTTTTATCTCCACGACAATACATCGGTGAAGCACTTTAGCTACGGAGCTAACGTGATAGCATCGTGCTTAAATGCAAGTAGAAACAAAAGAAAAAAAGCCCCATACTGGAAGGATAGACAGAAGATCAACACTACTACTATCAGGAGACACAGAACCAAACACTGGACCTGTAACTACACGGTTAATGCTGTGCCGCCTGTCGAAGCCTAGCAATGCTGTTGCTAACGACGCCATTGAAGCTAACTTAGCTACGGGACCTCGTCAGAGCTATGATAAAAACATTAGCGCTCCACCTACGCCAGCTCTCCTCTGCTCATCACCACCCGGGCTCACCTGCGTTCCAGCGATCGACGGCGCGACGAAGGACTTCACCACGATCATCGATGCGGTCGGCGGCTAGCGTCGGATAGCGCGTCTGCTATCCAAGTCAAAGTCCTCCTGGTTGTGTTGTTGTAGCCAGCCGCTAATACACCGATCCCACCTACAGCTTTCTTCTTTGCAGTCTCCATTGTTCATTAAACAAATTGCCAAAGATTCACCAACACAGATGTCCAGAATACTGTGGAATTATGTGGTGAAAACAGAGCTGTTTGTATTGTGATACAATGTGTCCGAATACTTCCGTTTCAATGATTGACGTCACGCACAAACGTCATCATACATAGACGTTTTCAACCGGAAGTTCTCCGGGAAATTTAAAATTGCACTTTATAAGTTAACCCGGCCGTATTGGCATGTGTTGCAATGTTAAGATTTCATTATTGATATATAAACTATCAGACTGCGTGGTCGGTAGTAGTGGGTTTCAGTAGGCCTTTAACTTATAATTCAATGGCAGCAACTAATTGCAAAAAAGTTGGCACAGGCATGTTTACCACTGTGTTACATGGCCTTTTCTTTTAACAACACTCAGTAAACGTTTGGGAACTGAGGAGACCAAATTTTGAAGCTTTTCAGGTGGAATTATTTCCCATTCATTCTTGATGTTCAACAGTCTGGGGTCTCCGTTGTCGTATTTTAGGCTTCATAATGCGCCACACATTTTCAATGGGAGACAGGTCTGGACTACAGGCAGGCCAGTCTAGTACCCACACTCTTATACTATGAAGCCACACTGTTGTAACCCGTGGCTTGGCATTGTCTTGCTGAAATAAGCAGGGGCGTCCATTACAACGTTGCTTGGATGGCAACATATGTCTGTAATATCATCGCTTACGTGCAGTGATTCCTCCAGATTCTCGGAACCTTTTGATGATATTACGGACCGTTAATGATGAAATTCCTAAATTCCTTGCAATAGCACGTTGAGAAATGTTGTTCTTAAACTGTTCAACAATTTGCTCATGCATTTGTTCACAAAATGGTGACCCTCGCCCTATCCTTGTTTTTGAATGACTTAGCATTTCATGGAAGCTGCTTTTATACCCAATCGTGGCACCCACCTGTTCACAGTTAGCCTGTTCACCTGTGGGATGTTCCAAATAAGTGTTTGATGAACATTCCTCAACTTTGTCAGTCTTTTTGCAACTTGTGCCAGCTTTTTTTAAACATGTTGCAGGCATTAAATTCCAAATGAGCTAATATTTGCAAAAAATAACAACGTTTTCCAGTTCGAACGTCAAGTATCTTGTCTTTGCAGTCTATTCAATTGAATGTAGGCTGAAAAGGATTTGCAAATCATTGTATTCTGTTTTTATTTACGATTTACACAATGTGCCAACTTCACTGGTTTCGGGGTTTGTAGTTCCCTAATTTTCAAAGGGTACCTATGTTTATAAGTATTGTTACAATGATGAATCTTCCTGTTAAACAATGCCTAAACATTCAATCATAATGTTCAAGTATTTGGGTGTCAGTTTGCACGCAGTTTCTGTTCGCGGGCTTTTTGCAGTCTGGCCATGTTGTTGACATTTGTGACATTTCCCCAGTTTTTCTATACTGTCTTGGTTATCGTACGGCCAAATATTGCATGTAACAAAGCAGACCATTTGCCTGTGTATAATTCAGCGGAATAGAGTGCCCAAACAAAGCATCTCTGATGTTGGTGAGACCTGAAAGTTCATCATGTCTTCTTATTGAAAATATGTAGAGTTTCTCATAGTCAGTCAAAAATTTCATATATGACAAATGGAGTATTTTACAGTCCCTCCAGAATTTTGCAGGCTGTTTTTGTGATTGTTGCGGCCTAAAATGTCTAAACTCGCGGAAGTATTTCAGAAAAGTTGCGGAAAAAAGTGTGATGTTTTGAAGTTTTTTGTTCAATAATATTAAATTAACTTGTAATTTTATAAATTTGTTATCATTGTTTAAAACAATTCCTTGTAACCTTAAACTAGAAAAGCACAAGATGTCAACAAAAATTGGAAAGCAAATACTGCATTATTGCGTTACCTGTTTTATACCACACAAACATAAAAGGAGAATTTGTGGAAGTTTTTTCAGGAAGTTGCAGCAAAAGTTGTGATGTTTTGAAGCTTATTATTTTTCAGTAACATTGAATCAACTTGTGAGTGTGACAGACTAAGCGCTCGCAACCTCTTTATTGACAGATTATGCCATTCAAATCTTCCATGATGCCCTCAGCAAGGGTCACCATGAGTGCTACTTACGCCCCGACACCCGTCTTCCCATGATGCACATCTCTGACTGCCACCGTGCCACTATAGAGTTCATGCAGGCTCCCGAGTGCCAGCTCTCCCTTCGTACCTACAACATTGCTGCCATGAGCTTCACTCCAGAGGAGGTGGCCCACGAAATCCGCAAGCATCTCCCTCATCTTAAGGTCACCTACAATCCAGACGCTGTCCGTCAGACCATCGGTACGACTTAAAACGTCTGGGTAACACTTTAAAATAAATACACACTGTCAAGCATTCATAAAGCATAAGTAAATACTAGGGGTGTAACGGTACGTGTATTTGTATCGAACCGTTTCGGTACGGGGGTTCCGGTTCGGTTCGAAGGTGTACCGAACGAGTTTCCACACGGACATATAAAGTAGCGTAGCGCACGTTGTGTAAACAATGCACACTGAGGCACAACCCACGGCATGCTAGCAACGACCGGGCTAGGACAACATGTAAAAGCCAGAGCTGGAAGACCCTCCTGCCTCGTTAAGATCTCCCGTTTGGGAACACTTTGGCTGCGCGGTGCGATACAACAATGGAGGACGGAGGTTTGCCGACATTGTTCAGCAGCGGTAAGGCATGCTTCTGCCAACACGTCAAACATGCTAACCCATTTGAAGCGGCACCACCCCCAAGCGAACATCGCTTCAACAAAGATAAAAACGAGCAAACAGCTCCCACCACTTACTGCCAAGTTAGCTAGGCTGGGGGGGGGGAAAGAAAAGTTAATCTGAGGCTGAGTTGACCTGAAACTGTTTAATGTTGCACTTTTCATATGTAGAAGAAAGGTTTTGTCATTTTATTTAATCTGAGCAACAACTTGAGGCAGTTTAATGTTGATTAACGTGGACCCCGACTTAAACAAGTTGAAAAACTTATTGGGGTGTTACCATTTAGTGGTCAATTGTACGGAATATGTACTGTACTGTGCAATTTACTAATAAAAGTCTCAATCAATCAATCAAAAAAAGCACTTTATATGTAGAAAAGTTTTGTTAAGAAACCATTCGTAGCCTTATCTTATTTAGTTTTTATTTGATATATGTTGACCACATTAACCCTGGCAATGGACTTTGTGTGTATATGTATGTTATGCCATTGTTTACAAATTTGGTAAATAAATAACCAAAAAATGTATATTTTGTTGTTTTCTTACTGTACCGAAAATGAACCGGACCGTGACCTCTAAACCGAAGTACGTACCGAACCGAAATTTTTGTGTACCGTTACACCCCTAGTAAATACTGAATTCAGAATTATAAAGCATATATCTGAAATGAATACACTGCAAATTATTTGCCACTTGCCAAGATTTTAAATTTAATTTCTAGAACGTTCCCTTGTTTTAAAAGCTATTTACTTATTTTTAGTCACTGACTTTACATAATAACCTTCATTTTAGCATTTGGGGGTATTGTGTGTATAATTTTGAGGACAAAAATTAATATATTCCATTTTGAAATAAGGCTGTTATATAACACAATGTGGAAAAAGTGAAGGGCTTTGAATACTTTCCAGATGTACTGCATTTCTATCTTAAAAGTCCTGCTAATTTCTAGATTTAAACAAATCTTATTTTATAATGTCTTATCATGTAAAATTAACAAGTTGCATAGACAGATAATTACACTAGTTTTTAGTAATTTTTTTCTCAAATCTAGTCTTTTTTTATCGTATGTTTTGTCAGCTCTTTATTGCAGTGCACTCACTGATAGTCCATAAACACGTTGTATATGTTTTACTCATTACTGTATTAACATTCGCATCCAAAAAACGTAATGTTTGCCTTTTATTACTTATAAAAGACTGCGTTAGCATTCCTACATAATACTTAGGTATTGTCAATGGTTTGTTACATTATTTAGGAAGTTTTTGTGAGTAAGACTTTTAGTAATCTTTCGAGACATTTATACATACACATCCAGTATTATCAGACTTATATGAATGGTTATTTCTGTCTTTATAAACGGCATACTAATGAGTGTTTATGTCGGGAATATGCTTTATTTATTATGAATTCAATATTTACTGATGCTGATATTGTTTACTTATTATAAAGTCTTACCAACGTCTGCTGTACAGGATATACCACAAAGTGAAAGGTTGAACGTCATTGGCTGTGCTGTTATGGTTGTGTCTTTTGCAGCAGACAGCTGGCCGGTGAGATTTGACGACACCAACGCCAGGAGAGATTGGGGCTGGGTGCCAGTGTTTGGGCTGGAGGAGCTGGTGTCAGATATGCTGCACTCCATTCAGGACAAGTGTTTGCCAGTCAGCTAGCAATATCTGCGCTGTATAGACTAACTGACTTTGTTTCACCTTGAATTATTGTGCATAACTCCTTAAAATTGACTAAATGAAGAATACACACACACACACACACACACACACACACACACACACGCACACACACGCGCATTTAGGACTGTTTTTCAGGAATTACATACTGTCCAGTTACATACTCAACTGTGCTGTTTTATTTGTTGTTGTAATTGAAAATTGGTATGGAAAAAAAAATAACAATGTTATTTTTAACTTGAAAAGCTTTGGCTGTTGAAATTGACTGTGATGATGCTTAAACCGCACTTGCACCTCGGTTTTTGTTATTAATCTTTTTTAAAGGGTCTGAAACTGTACACAAACATTTTTCCTTCAGAAAACAAAGTAAATCCAATTAATCCAATATAGACATCCAAAAGTTAACACAAAACACTTTGTATAGAGAATAATTACGTGGATTTTCAGCATTCTTAGACTTAGACAGACTTTATTGATCCACAAGGGAAATTGTTCCACACAGTAGCTCAGTTACAAAGGATGGAAAGTGTAAGGATGGAAAGGATAATGCAGGTATAAAGTAGACTAAAAATGTACCGTAGCAGCAATATGAAATTAAACATATATGTAATATTTACATATTATATATACAGTATATAATATATACTGATATATTATATTATATTTGTATATAATATATACAATATATAACAAATATCTACTATTGATAATATATTTATTTATATCTGCACCTTATTGCTCTTTTATCCTGCACTACAACGAGCTAATGCAACGAAATTGCGTTCTTATCTGTACTGTGAAGTTCAAATTTGAATGACAATAAAAAAGAAGTCTAAGTCTAAGAAGTCTAAGTCTATTCACGAGAACTACTGAGGACAGCCGTTAAGCGCCAAATTACCCTTGTTTGTTTTGCGTTACCAGAGTGGTGCATTCGATGACACTATGGAAATACGAACTCTCTTTGACTCTTCAAATTTATTTGTCTCCATGATAGGTTATTTTGCAACAGTACTTAGTAAAAAAAGCACAAAGACTAATTCCCCTCATGTGTTTAATTGTACTAAAATTGAGGTAATGTTTGAAAACTAAGACAAATTTTTGGTGTGTGAAAACCAAAGTTCCACTGCAATTCATAAAGGATGCTGTACCAAACTAGTAATTGCAATTTATTTCCAAGTTTTTGTTGTGAGTGCTGAGAGGTCTTGTCCCCTGCTGTCACCAAGCTGAAGTTAATAGACAACTTGAGCACATTTTGTTAACATATCATAATGTATCATCACAACACCCTGGTACAATACAAATGGCAGTGTAGAAGGTTCCACCATTGCATCACATCATTCCTTTTCTGTTCATGATAATGTCTGTGGTCAAGCACCCAAAGCCCAATTCCTCCTAACAATTGTTTGGACTGAAAAAATATTAAGTTAAAAGTTAAAGTACCACTGATACACACACTGACCACACTCACACTGGGTGTGGTGAAAGTACCTTCTGCATTTGACCCATCCCCTTGTTTCACCCCTTGGGAGGTGAGGGGAGCAGTAAGCAACAGCGGTGGCCGCACACCGGAATAATTTTGGTGATTTATCCACAACCCTTGATGCTGAGTGACAAGCAGGGAGGTAATAGGTCCCATTTTAATAGTCTTTGGTATGACTCGAATCCATAAACAATGCTTTGTATGCCTTTTAATCATTTTGTGATTCTCTCTGGTGTTGTAAGACATACATATCTAATGGGGCACAGGTCCCCCACAATAATTATTTAAAGGGGTCCTATTATGCAAAATCAACTTTTCGTACCTGTTGGTAGCTGTTTTTGTGTATTTGGGATCCCCATAAATCCCGTGAATTTTAAATCGAACCATGGAAGCATGGCAGAGATATTTATTAAACGATCTTGCCTTCATCCAAATTCGCTCCAAACAAACCGTTTGGAATTTATGACTTTGGTGATATATTTTGCCCGAGTTAGTCAATGGATATCTCCATGTATGGTCAAGGTTCACCCAAAGAGCTTTGTGCGAGTCGTCCCTTTTTATTCAGTTGTAGTCCAAAGTTGTAGTCAATAAATTCCTTATTTTCCTTTATCCTCTTGTTGTGGGGCAGACTGGCTCCTAGGTGCACATGCATGCTAAAATCCTCCGCTGTTACCATTTCTAATACAAAGTAATGTATAGTTCTAACTTATATCTATCATTAGACTCGATATAGAGGCGCTAAAAACTACAACATGGCTGACGGGGTGAAGACGCAGTCAAAAGAGGCATGGGCAGGAGGAAGACTTCAGCACGTAAATGAGACCACCCACACTGTAAACCCGAACAGTTCTACAAACTCATAACAATTGCCGTCAACTAAACCAAAGTGAGTTAATTAGTTTCACCTGACACTGAAACATTAAGTTTTCCTAACGAATAATAGCGTTTTGAGTTCACAGCGTTTAGTAAGTGTAAGTGAACACTGTCTCTCAACGTGAAAAGTCTAAGTTAACGGGCGTGCGTGAGGGGACGTGACGTCTGACGTCACTACCCCTAGCGTCTGACGTCACGTATCCAGAAAATTCAAGATGGCTGCACGCTAGCGGGAGCGAAGAAAAGTGGAAAAAGAGTGTTATTCGTCAAAAAACCCACACAACGACGGTCATTTTTTAGCTGTGCTATTGTAAAATTGTCTTTTATCTATGTTTTGTGTTCCGGGGGACCCCGATTTCAGAATTTGAAAGTTTTGCGCTTGAAGCCGGTGAGTAACGTAGTAAATTACAAAAGTTCAATACAGTTAACTTAGGCTATCTTTTGTTAGACGTTATGAATGTGTGTAGGTTACATGCTAAGTAATAGTTAACAAAAGTAATTGATATTTAACATTTCATGTAGAAAATATCTGACAACTCCACATTGTTTTTACACCTAAATATTTATATCTGTACAGGTGTTTGCAGAGTTTCATCGTATTACAAATGTGAAACTACGCAACCAGTTCTACTGTGAACTTGACCGCTACACACCAAAACTAGTTGCACTGTATGGACAGAAGTCCTCAAGGACTGGAAAGGGAGCAGAGGCACTGCAAGAGATGCTGAGAATTTAAGACTTGGAGGTAAGTTTATGTTTGACTTTTTCACGGGGACAATGCTGATCATATGTGTTGTCATTGCAGATTACAGATACCTTGATAGTAGTCAGTCATCCTGCTGAATCATAGATAGATAGATTACTGTTTTTAACATAACTGAAGCATATACATTGTTATATCAGTGACACGGACTGGGCATGATGGCACTTTTTCTTGTTTCTCAATCTAGGAAGAACATGACATCAACATGCGACGCACTCTGGTTCTTCATTGACTTCCAGTGTATCTCCGGGAGGATGACACTGAATTCTACAAAACCTGTAATGTAAGTATGTTTCTGCAGCCAGAGTTATGCTTCATTCTCTCTCTCTCTCTCACACACACACACAGTGACTGATCTCTCTGTGCTTTGAGAGGAGATTTGAGGAGCTGAGGAGGAGGAAGAAGGACAGGAGAGGAGGGGGGGAGGAAGAAGGAGCAGAGGAGATGATGAGGAGGAGGAGGAGGAGAGGGGGACTATGCATACTGTATGTTTTGGCTCTACAAACAAGAATTGTGTGACATCCTTCTGGATTGGTTATAATTGATTTTCTTGTGTTTTGCAGGGTGAAGATGAGATGGAGACCACTGGCGTTTCTCTCTGTGGCCCCTGACTCCACTGGTTCCAGCAGCTTCAGCCCGGAGAACATATCCATCGGGATAGAGGATGAAGTTGTTATGAGCGAACTTCCCAGCTTGGCTGATGCATTTGTGGTGCTGCTTGGTTTAATCTATGCATTACACTTAGATTATCCAAAGAAACTCACTCACACATTCACATTCATCCAGAAAGTCCTGCTGTGTCTGGATGATAAAGCACTGAAACCATGCCTACTCTACCAGAAAAATGAGTTGTTAAAGGAGTAAAGAAGCTGAGAAATGCATGCCTGCACTCATTCACCATGCATAAATGTGGTTCAGATCAGCATAATTATTGCAGCCATGTTGTTCTACTGTTAACATGTCTGATTTTGATAGACATGTCTGTTAAAATGTTGAAAGCACTTTTGCGTATGCCCAGTGGGCTTTTTATAAGTTTAGAATGAGAGGTAAATATTTTGTTAATTTTATTGTACTGCCTCCTTGACCTCACTGATCTGAGTCAGCCCTCAGTTGTAATGATGATTCAGTTATTTATTTATATTATATTTTCTTTGATTTATTGTATTTTATTCTGTTTTATTTGGTATGTTTTTTTATTTTCCTAGTTTGCACAAATTTAGATGTATGTGCTGCTGCTTTCATAAGTTGTTTTTTTTCTCCCTTGAGTAAATACAGTGCAGAGAAAGGGAAGTTTGTTCATCCCCAATGATTCAAAATAGGCTGCTAAAATATATTTGTAAAAAAAAAAAGAAAAAAGTTTGAATCCAGGTGTTGCACTTTAATGTTATTCGACATTTCAGTTTTACTAAGCCTGTTCTGGGAAAATAAAAAATTAAAATGTAACAGTTGTTATTGCCTTTTTAAAAGGTAAGTTTTAAGGTGCTGTTTTATACCCTAAGAAATTTTGACAGTAACACTTTAGTCAAGAACCTTTTATTGCATGGATGATGTTTCTCTTGCACAATCATACATACATGATTATAGTTCTACAGCTACATGTACACAACAATCTGCACAACTGAATTTGCACACTTAGTTTTTTTTGGCATGTCTTTGGGGGACAGAACCTCAGAAAACACAGCTCTCTAAAAACAGGGCATCTTGCACATTAAGTCGGCAAGAAGTAAATATTTTGAGTTCATAAAGCTGTAATATTTTGAGTAGATACTATTGATATTAATACATTGTATTCAGTTATTTTTTTCAAGCCCATGTAATTTAGTTTTTATAAGTATATTCAATCAAATCATTTAAGTATGAAGAAGACATAAATATTAAGTTAATGATAATTTAAAATGCTATATTGAACTTAGAATATAAATTAAGTCAACTGAACACACATTTTTTAAGTATACTGTAACTCAAAACATTTATTATGATAACTTAAAAGTTTTTACGTAATCAGTTACATAAAACATTTTGAGTTTTCTGAACTTGCTCGGGTTTACAGTGCACAAAACAGCAAATTCTGAAGAGACAGTCAGAAAGCGGCTTGAAGAAGGTCTGTAAAACATAATCTATGCACAATTTGGACCAAAGAACCACTATTACATGTTATGTAGACCACAAGGAAGTGTTTTAAATGTAAATGTAGGGGGGGGGTAAATCATATTAAAAATATTTACTTCAATTTATCATTGATTCATCAAATTAACCATGAAATCATGAAATTAAACATGTATTAAATGATTAAATAATGAATTAAATAGAAAAATAATTAGGCCCTGCGTTGAAGCAGCCACTTGTCCAGGGTGTACCCTGCCTTCCGCCCTTCAGCGCCCCGGCGACCCCAAGAAGGACAAGCGGTAGAAAATGGATGGATGAAAATTATTATAAAATATTGAAATCATTTGTTCTTTCTATCTTCTCCTGCTCCTGCACCAAACACTAAATATATCGATTCAATAAAGTTAAATACAAAAAGGCAACAAGAGTATCCTACACTTCTCTTTTGTACAGCAAATCTGTACAGTAGATATGGGCATCTACATCAACAATATGATTTGCCTGAGTGGCTGGACAGGACATAAAAAAAAAAAAGATTTAAATCATCCATCCATCCATTTTTCTACTGCTTGTCCCTTTCGGGGTCGCAGGGAGTGCTGGGGCCTGTCTCAGCTGCATTCGGGCGGAAGGCGGGGTACATCATAAAATAACGAAATAAATTAAAAAATTATTAGATAATTAGATGTATGTTTAAATTAATGACACATAAGTTAACACAAAATGTCTATTGATAATTAATTAATGACACATTTCAGCAAATATTTGGCCCTCCATAAAGCATAAACTTGAAACTTCTCCCTTGTCTTTCCTGACTTGTTTCAGTCTCTCCCCCTCGTCCCTGTCCAAAGTGTAAATTAAAAATAACTATCCATCCATTTTCTACCGCTTGTCCCTTCCGCATGCAGGAGCCTATCACAGCTGCATTTGGGCGGAAGGTGGGGTACACCCTGGACAAGTCGCCATCTCATCACAGGGCTAACACAGATAGACAGACAACATTCACACTTACATTCACACACTAGGGCCACTTTAGTGTTGCCAATCAACCTATCCCCAGGTGCATGTCTTTGGTGGTCGGAGGAAGCCGGAGTACCTGGAGGGAACCCACGCAGTCACGGGGAGAACATGCAAACTCCACACGGAAAGATCCCGAGCCCGGGATTGAACTCAGGACCTTCGTATTGTGAGACACATGCACTAACCATTGTACCACCGCGCTGCCTAATATAAACTAAATAAATAGAATGGTGTACCCCACCTTCCGCCCGAATGCAGCTGAGATAGGCTCCAGCACCCACCTCGACCCCAAAAAGGGACAAGCGGTAGAAAATGGATGGTAAATATAAAATTTAATAAGTTACGATCATATGATTATTTATAAGATACACCAAATAATATATGATAAGATAAATAAATAGATACTGGAGTAAACATTTGGGCAGAAAGTTGCAATTAATAAATGAATGGTGGACATACAATGAAATAAGCAGTGCTTACGGAAAGAACAGAAAGAAAGGAAGGTTTTGAGGAATAAAATAATTACTGTACCTTAAGCAAATACAGTGCAGATTGGAAACCTCTGCTGGTGTATCGAAAATCTCACTTTTCTCACAATTTTCAGAAAGTTTTTGTCCCACAAATCTTCTGAGTCAATTACCAAATATAAATGTATGATTTTTAAGGGGATCAAATGTCAACAATTAGACTAAATCCAAACATATACTTTCGTCCAATAACGCCTAAAGAAAGGGCATACGTGGTGTTTATGGCATAAGCATGAAAGAGGCAGTTGTCGCCTGTCCTCCGGCGTGTGTAGTTCCTGCTACTTCCGCTAGGGACGCACTCTTCCCCTGCCTACAGTACTGTTATACCACACGGCGCTGCAGACGTCTCACACAGCAGCGGCCTACTAACATCTCTATTCTTCCACCATGGACGCCGGTTTCTTCCGCGTAAGCTGTTCTGCATTTCAGTAGCTTTTTAAAATACGTGTTTATAATGATATTTATTTCTTCTTTGTGCGTCTGTTTTGTATCTGAATTGCTGAGTTGCTTCCCATCGAGTTACAAACGTTGTGGGCTGCGACTATTAGCTGGTGCTAGGCTACATAGCATGTGGCTACATATTTAGTTTGAAGTCTTTATTTACCATTACAGCACAACATGTACGGTTGTATTATTGCTATAAATGGAGTTTAAAGCTACGCTCGCCTGTCCGTTACACTGAGACTAACGTCCAAGTTTGCTAGCAGGTTACATGTAAGCCGCTACTAATAA
The DNA here is from genome assembly GCF_033978785.1 of Entelurus aequoreus. Lineage (NCBI taxonomy): Eukaryota > Metazoa > Chordata > Actinopteri > Syngnathiformes > Syngnathidae > Entelurus > Entelurus aequoreus. The sequence continues at coordinate 41,388,619 of NC_084733.1, read as the reverse complement.
AGATGGCGACTGGGTGGTTCAGCGTTTCCTTCGTGAGCGCGTTGCTCCCGTTGCTAATGTGGGTTTTTATACTAGTAGTCTCTGTGTCTAACGTGACCTTTATTCCAAATGTGTTATTAAAGCTATTTTGACTGCGTTGTTATTTGGCTGTGTAGGTTTGGACAACCTGTTTTTTTGTGTGGAAAAGTTAGCCTGGTGCTATCAATGTCATAGGTTTCGTTTGCTGTTTGAAATTACCGTAGCAACACGTTTAAATCACAGTTAATGGAATTTTCTCAATGTATTTGAATTTTAAATTGATCTTTTAATATAATTGGAAATAAATGTACGACATATAGCGTATGGCCTGTGCTTGTGTTGTCATATTGCCATTCTTAGATTACCAGCAGACATGTGTTCATGTATTCTTGCAGGGCACAAGCGCGGAACAAGACAACCGGTTTAGCAACAAGCACAAGAAACTACTGAAGCAACTGAAATTTGCAGAATGTCTCGACAAAAAGGTACACAAAATCTACATTTTATATACATATGTTTTGTTAGTGTTGTTCAATGTATGTTTTTTAACTCCTAAATATAAAGTTGCCTCCATCCAAGGGCAACAAAACATTTGTGTTTTAAACACACTTGGTCAATATAGATGATTCAAATTTAATGGTAGCCTTAAAGGGGAACTGCACTTTTTAGGAATTTTTTCCCATCATTTACAATTAGGGATATACCGATCGATCGGATGGTTATCGTGAAGTATGTGATCGGCCACTGGGGTGTTGAGGTGTGGTTAACGGGGGGTGTAGTGTATATATTTTCAAGTATTTCTTATATATATTTATATAAATAAATAATCTGTTCATGAATGAGTATATTCGTTCGGCCACCGTGTTCAATGGAGAAGTCTGATCTACAAAATTTGCAGGCAGCATACCCCTTCCCCTTCGAGCTGTCCTGGATGAACTGAAATTATTTTTTCCAAACATTTTGTAACTTGCAAGCATACTTATTCTTCTTACTCGTCGTCGCCATGTCTCTTCTTCGTTCTTCTGCTTCGTCTCTGTTATGTTTTTGGACATTACTACATGCCGTAGTTTTGAAGCAATGCATGATGGGAATCCGGATGTTGTGTGTCAGTGTATTAAAGTGCCGGCTGGAATAAACACATGCTGAGAAATTGCTCTGTACCTGCCTACTTTATGGGTTATAGATAAACCTATGGATAAAGGAGACATATATAATAGTCTCCTTTTCAGGTGAGAGAGGCCTTTTCAGGTGAGAGAGGACGCTAAAGGCAGTGCCTTTAAGGCACGCCCCCAATATTGTTGTCCGGGTGGAAATCGGGAGAATGGTTGCCCCGGGAGATTTTCGGGAGGGGCACTGAAATTCGTGAGTCTCCCGGGAAAATCAGGGAGGGTTGGCAAGTATGCCCCCGGCCCATACTTTATTTTTTGGTCACCCAACTGACAAAGGCATGGAGTAGCTAACAGTGTATCGCTTTACACAGTGTGGTTCCGCTCCCCTAAGTTAATAATAATCACCTCCATTGCGACAATTAAACTGCATTTGTTTTAGGGCTGCAAGATTTTTGATAAAAAAACAAATTGCATTTTTTTCTCAAATTGTGATTCGATTTGCAATTTTTTATATTTTATGCATATAAATGCATAAAACTGCGACAATAACGAGTGAAAGAAAACATGCTACTTTTAGACTGTCAATACATACAATACACACAAACATATTGCTATATAATTTTCTTTAAAAAGGCTCTTAACATATATGTACTTACAATCTATACGTACATTTAAAACTGGTATTATGAATGGATTTTAACATATTTTTTTGTTTTGCCGTATTTTCAATTGTTGCTTTTTTTACAGTGTACTTGGTTGATGTTTTCAAGTGTTTCCAGACTTAATAACTTTAAAAATATTAAAAACAACTAGCAAAAAATCTAGCATATTCTTCTGATGTTATTATAAAATCTACTCATGTTTAGAGACTCTTTACTTCTGTCCCTCGATGTCGCTGACGAAACAGGCTAGCTACAGCGAGCATGACGTCACACTTGCTTGGCGCTGTTGCTCTAGTTGGACATTCTCTTCTTAAAAGCCACCACTGTCCTCCTAATATTTGCACATTTTGTAGATGCCTGTCCGCGGGTATATCTGCAATATATATAAATATTATGTCCACATTGCAGACATGCTGACAACGCTCCAGGCAGTCACAATGGGCGTGGCTTTTGTTTGCATCTGGTTTCGGTAGTGCGGTTTCCGGTGATCAGTCTTTTTTTTGGTGGTCAAGTTTTTGCTACATCACTTGTCAATAGTGCGCAAAGAATAGGCTCTACATATATATCAATTCATACTGCAAGGACCAGGTAATGTTAATATTTTACGTTTGTGTGGTTTAGAATTTATATCGGTTTTTCCCATGTTTGCAAACAACGTCCGTCCCTGAAAGGTGATTGGCGGAGAATGCGGAAGTGTTGTTGTGTGTCCGGGGAAGCACGGACTTACAAGACCGTGTGTACACAGGAGGTAAAACCTGTTGGAATTGTGACGTTTGTTATAAGATTGGTTATAAAAGTTAAGAATAGCGTCTGACTTTGATTTCTTCTGGGGGCTACAATATATTATATTACTTTAATTTGTTTTCAAGGTGTGGTGGTAATCAAAATGCTGTGGCGGCACGCCACATTCAATTACATAAAGGAGAAACCCTGATTAATAAAAATGCAAGTAACCATTTAAAAGGATATCAACCTTAATTTCTCAATGCTGTAGAATTGTTCAACTTTGTACTGTAATTGGAAGGTAAATCATTTTGTTAGCCTAAATAAACAGGAAAATGAAATGGACTCACTTCTGTAAGCAAAACTTTAACTAAAATATGAACATTTTAAAGGCCTACTGAAATGAATTTTTTTTATTCAAACGGGGATAGCAGATCTATTCTATGTGTCATACTTGATCATTTCGCGATATTGCCATATTTTTGCTGAAAGGATTTAGTATAGAACAACGACGATAAAGATTGCAACTTTTGGTATCTGATAAAAAAAAAGGCTTGCCCCTACCGGAAGTAGCGTGACGTAGTCAGTTGAACATATACGCAAAGTTCCCTATTGTTTACAATGATGGCCGCATGAAGTGAGAGAGATTCGGACCGAGAAAGCGACAATTTCCCCATTAATTTGAGCGAGGATGAAAGATTTGTGGATGAGTAAAGTGCAAGTGAAGGACTAGTGGGGAGTTGAAGCTATTCAGATAGGGAAGATGCTGTGAGAGCCGGGGGTGACCTGATATTCAGCTGGGAATGACTACAACAGTAAATAAACACAAGACATATATATACTCTATTAGCCACAACGCAACCAGGCTTATATTTAATATGCCACAAATTAATCCTGCATAAAAACACCTGTGTGTTTGTTACGCTAGCTCCTAGCTCCTCTGCTAGCTCCTAGCTCCATAGAACACGCCAATACAATTCAAACACCTGATCAACACTAGGGCTGAACGATTTATCGTTTTCAGATCGAAATTGCGATTTCAGAAGTCTCAATCTTGAGATCGTGAAGGCTTCGGTTTTAGACGAACGTTATTTAGCTCTCCTGGCTGACATGTCTGTTGTGTATATGCAGCCTGCTCGTGCTACTCTCATGCCTTGTCAAACTCACCAATCAGAAGTGGTAAACTACTTGTGAGCAGGGCATGCCGTCACGCTAACCAATCAGAGGCGGCCATTGACGAGGCTACCGCGTACACGCCCACTAACAACTTTGGTGAAGAAACAAACGTCCTGGAGGAAATGGCTGCTGCCGCCGGGTCAGAAGTGGAGGAGGATTTAGTTTTAATACAGAAGAAGAGCAGCACGTCTGTCATTTGGGACTACTTCGGTTTCGAAACTTCAGATGTGCATCAGAAACAGGTACTTTGTAAAACTTGTCGGGCCAAAGTCGCCACATCCCAAGGCAACACGACTAATTTATTCCGGCACTTGAAAAATCACCACCGGCAGTTACACGACGAATGTATGACCAAAAAGTCCGGTGAAAAGTCAACCCCGAGCGATTCAGCCCATTGTAGCAAACATACCACAATTACAGCGTCGTTTGCCAGTATAACTCCTTATGCTAGTTTTCAGGAATATTATGTTCTATTGTTAACAGAATAGATGTGCAATATTTGGGTGCTGCTAAGCGGTAAATGAATGACCCACCTATTTTAATGTCTGACATATTTTTCAGAAGGGCAGAGGTTGGGTCATTTTGTTTTTTTAATAGTATTTTCTTTATTACCATTACTTTTCAATTTCACTTTAAAATATTGTTCAGGTTTCTTCCAGGGTTGAATAAAGTACTTGAATTGCTGCTATAGATGTTGATAGGCTAGCTCTCTTGAGCCATAAAAGACTGACCTACCTACTTGAGTATAAGACTGTTTACATAAGGTCAGGATCCTTTTTTTCCTTTATTGAAGTTGTTGAATTTTGTTTTTCTTATTATATATTAAGCATTGCTTTTTGTGTTGGAATTGTTTTGTATTTTATTTAACTTAAACTTTTTTATTTATCTTAACATAATTAAGGTTTTTGTACTGGTTTTAGTTCTTTAGTTTTAATAACTGCTGTTGGTCAAGAACTTTGGAGAATGTACATGCATGTTTCTTAATAAATACATGTTTGAAGCAATTCTTACCTTTTAGTATTCATCCTTGCATTACATAGCATTTAATGTTTTCATGGTATATCATTTTTTGTCATGTTTTAAATCTGTTACTGTTACTGAAGCTTGATTTGAAAAGAAATCGTGAGTCGAAATCGAAATCGCAATTTCTGTCAGAAAAATCGTGATCAGATTTTTTCCTGAAATCGTTCAGCCCTAATCAACACACACAATCACTCAGCCCAAAAGACCGTTCACCTAACCCAAGGTTCATAAAGCTTATATATTTTTAAAAAGTTACGTACGTGACGCGCACATACGGTCAAGCTGTCAAATGTTTAGCAGCCAAGGCTGCATACTCACGGTACCTGATATTCAGCTGGGAATGACTACAACAGTAAATAAACACAAGACATATATATACTCTATTAGCCACAACACAACCAGGCTTATATTTAATATGCCACAAATTAATCCTGCATAAAAACACCTGCGTGTTTGTTACGCTAGCTCCTCTGCTAGCTCCTAGCTCCATAGAACACGCCAATACAATTCAAACACCTGATCAACACACACAATCACTCAGCCCAAAAGACCGTTCACCTAACCCAAGGTTCATAAAGCTTATATATTTTTAAAAAGTTACGTACGTGACGCGCACATACGGTCAAGCTGTCAAATGTTTAGCAGCCAAGGCTGCATACTCACGGTACCTGATATTCAGCTGGGAATGACTACAACAGTAAATAAACACAAGACATATATATACTCTATTAGCCACAACACAACCAGGCTTATATTTAATATGCCACAAATTAATCCTGCATAAAAACACCTGCGTGTTTGTTACGCTAGCTCCTCTGCTAGCTCCTAGCTCCATAGAACACGCCAATACAATTCAAACACCTGATCAACACACACAATCACTCAGCCCAAAAGACCGTTCACCTAACCCAAGGTTCATAAAGCTTATATATTTTTAAAAAGTTACGTACATACGCAAAAAAAAAGTTGCGCACATACGGTCAAGCGATCAAATGTTTAGAAGCCAAAGCTGCATACTCACAGTAGCACGTCTGCGTCTTTGTCATCCAAATCAAAGTAATCCTGGTAAGAGTCTGTGTTGTCCCAGTTCTCTACAGGCGTCTGTGTATCGAAGTCAAAAGTCCTCCTGGTTAGAGTCTCTGTTATCCGAGTTCTTCCATCTTGACTGTATCTTCCGGGAATGTAAACAAAGAAGCGCCGGCTGTGTACTGTTGTTGCTGACTACGTTCGAAAAATACGTCCATTTCGCACCGACAACTTTCTTCTTTGCTTGCTCAGCTTCCTTCTCCATAATGCAATGAACATGATTGCAACAGATTCACGGACACAGATGTCCAGAATACTGTGGAATTATGAAATGAAAACAGAGCTTTTTCGTATTGGCTTCAATGTGGAAGGCATACCCGTGTTCGCCGGTCTACGTCACGCGCATACGTCATCCTCAGAGGCGTTTCGAACCGGAAGTTTAGCGGCAAATTTAAAATGTCACTTTATAAGTTAACCCGGCCGTATTGGCATGTGTTATAATGTTAAGATTTCATCATTGATATATAAACTATCAGACTGCGTGGTCGGTAGTAGTGGGTTTCAGTAGGCCTTTAAAGTGCATTTTTTCCAGTTGGAAAAACTAAGTCGGACGTTGTCTGTTTGTTGCCATTATGTGATCACGGCATTCTTGCTCGTTCGTCCGTGTTGATGGGTTCATACTGCCCATCTGATTTGAAGCTGAAATATTGGCCTTGTAACCTTTTTTTTTTTTTTTAAACTAATTTGTTACTTTGCGAAATTTCTCACTAGCGAGTCGCTGGTAGCAAGGCTCTCTGACAAAATATTGAGAATGACTGTAAAGAGGGCACACTACAAAGATTGTGAATGACTGAAGAGGGCACACTGCGTTCCGTTAATTCTGTTAAATGTGCTCAGGTGCTTAAAGCAATGCATAGAGTGAGACTCCTCTCCCTGTTTTGAAGCTAGAGACGAAGAAATGAAAGGGTCAACAATTCGGACTGTTGAACATGTCTGTCACTCAAATGCCGGTGTATGCAGAGAAAAAAACCTTGCCTCTTGCAGTTATTACGCTAATTAAAACCTCAATGTTGATTATATGTCGATATTGTGCAGCCCTAATTTCTTGGTATCTTAAGTGTCATCAAGTATCACTGGAGGACAAGGCTGTACATGTTTCACACAGACTAAGAGCAAGCCAGGAACAGGCATGCTGATCGTTAAGATAGCTTGAAACATCCATCCATCTTCTTCCGCTTATCCAAGGTTGGGTCGCGGGGCCAGTAGCCTAAGCAGGGAAGCACAGACTTTCCTCTCCCCAGCCACTTCGTCCAGCTCTTCCGGGGGAATCCCGAGGCATTCGCAGGCCAGCCGGGAGACATAGTCTTCTCAACGTGTCCTGGGTCTTCCCCGTGGCACTCCTACCGCTCGGATGTGCCCTAAACACCTCCCTAGGGAGGCGTTCGGGTGGCATCCTGACTAGATTTCCGAACCACCTCATCTGGCTCCTCTCGATGTGGAGGAGCAGCGGCTTTACTTTGAGCTCCCCCCGGATGGTAGAGCTCCTCACCCCATTTCCAAGGGAGAGCCCTGCCACCCGGTGGAGGAAACAAATTTTGGCCGCTTGTACCTGTGATCTTGTCCTTTCGGTCATAACCCAAAGCTCATGACCGTAGGTGAGGATGGGAACGTAGATCGACCGGTAAATTGAGAGCTTTGCCTTCCGGCTCAGCCCCTTCTTCACCACAACGGATCGATACAGTGTCCGCATTACTGAAGACGCCGCACCGCCTGTCGATCTCACGATCCACTCTTCCCTTACTCGTGAACAAGACTCCGAGGTTATTTAATTCTTCCACTAGGGGCAGGGTCTCCTCCCCAACCCGGAGATGGCACTCCACCTTTTTCCAGGCGAGAACCATGGACTCGGACTTGAAGGTGCTGATTCTCATCCCATTCGCTTCACACTCGGCTGTGAACCGATCCAGTGAGAGCTGAAGATCCTGGCCAGATGAAGCCATCAGGACCACATCATCTGCAAAAAGCAGAGACCTAATCCTGCGGCCACCAAACCAGATCCCCTCAACGCCCTGACTGCGCCTAGAAATTCTGTCCATAAAAGTTATGAACAGAATCGGTGACAAAGGGCAGCCTTGGCGCAGTCCGACCCTCACTGGAAACGTGTCCGACTTACTGCCGGCAATTCGGACCAAGCTCTGACACTGATCGTACAGGGAGCGGACCGCCACAATCAGACGGTCCGATACCCCATACTCTCTGAGCACTCCCCACAGGACTTCCCGAGGGACACGGTCAAATGCCTTCTCCAAGTCCACAAAGCACATGTAGACTGGTTGGGCAATTTCCCATGCACCCTCAAGGACCCTGCCGAGAGTATAGAGCTGGTCCACAGTTCCACGACCAGGACGAAAACCACACTGTTCCTCCTGAATCCGAGGTTCGACTATCTGGCGTAGCCTCCTCTCCAGTATACCTGAATAGACCTTACCGGGAAGGCTTTAAACGACACAATAAATAAGTGCATTTTCACAAAATTGTAAATTTTGTTAATGTTTACAAACTGTTTAAATGAGTAGTAGATAATAGTTTTTACTTTTATAGATATTGTGTACAATTGACTTTGTTTTGATCAAACGTTTATTTAATAAATGAGTATAATTAACTAGTTTAAATATTGTGTTGATATTGTGACACTGTCAACAGCACTAACCATTAGGGGTGTAACGGTACGTGTATTTGTATTGAACCGTTTCGGTACGGGGGTTTCGGTTCGGTTCGGCGGTGTACCAAACGAGTTTCCACACGAACATATTAAGTAGCCAAAAACTAAAGTCTTAACAAGCTGCTCCGCGCAGCACCCACACAACCATCTGATTGGTTACACACGGAGCGGTAACAGCCAATCAGCAGTGCGTATACAGAGCGCATGGAATCAGTGCTCCAGCGTCGAGCAGGTAGGTGTTTAGCAGGTGAGCATAAGGCAGCGGACTCTCCCCAAATTATAATAAACACCTCCCAGTCAACTAATAACGTTAGCTCATTTTGCTGTGTGTGTGCGCGTGCGTGTTACGGACAGCAAAGCCCTGTCTGTTATTTCACTTTACCGTATTTTTCGGACTATAAGTCGACGTTTTTTTCATAGTTTGGCCGTGGGTGCGACGTATACTCCGGAGCGACTTGTGTGAAATTAACACATTACCGTAAAATATCAAATAATATTACTTATCTCATTCGCGTGAGCGACGAAGAAAATGTCCGCAATCGTCACACACACGTCAGCAATCGTCACTCACACGCCAACCAATAAGAATTCGGCGGGGGAGGGTCATGGCAGAAGTGCATTGTGGGTCATGGAATGCTAACTGCTATATGCTATACGCTACTGCCGGAGCTATTAAAATGGATCACATCAACATTGGCGGTAACTTATAAAAACTGAAAAGGGCTGAACTTAAATGGCACCAAAAAGGAAATTATATACCGCAGATTACAAGCCGGACGTAGTGAAATATGCAGCAGAAAACGGCGATCGAGCAGCAGAAAGAAAGGACGCTAGCGACGCATACCAGGAGCGACAATGAGGAAGAAGATTTCATCTGATTTAGCGATCGGGAGTGACAGATTGTTTGGTAAACGTATAGCATGTTCTATATGTTATAGTTATTTGAATGACTCTTGCCATAATATGTTACGTTAACATACCAGGCTCGTTCTCAGTTGGTTATTTGTGCATCATATAACGTACACTTATTCAGTTTGTTGTTCACTATTCTTTATTTTAAATTGCCTTTCAAATGTCTATTCTTGGTGTTGGGTTTTATCAAATAAATTTCCCCAAAAAATGCGACTTATACTCCAGTGCGACGTATGTATGTTTTTTTCCGTCTTTATTGTGCATTTTCGGCCGGTGCAACGTATACTTCGGAGCGACTTATAGTACAAAAAATACGGTACCTTTTCCTGTGTTGATTGAGCTGTGTTGAAGCAGCAAAAAAGGACATTATGTTAAATGGGCTGTAGTTGTTACTTAATACCGGTATATTTTCGAAACCGCCATACCTGTATCTTTTGATGTGCCTTTTTTACGGCCGTTTGCTCTTCTCTGCGCCTGACAGGCGAAGCACATGGCATCCTCTTTGGCTCACCCCTTGCGTCTTTACGGCGGCTTCTCTCTGGCGCACAATGACACCGCTGCGCATCAAACTTATAAAAAAAAATGGCGCTTGGTTCCGACTTCTTGACTCCTGGGTGATGCAATGTTTTTGTCAGCGACTGCATTTGCCTTTTTGTGAGCGACCACAGCTTTATTTACACGTACACAAATTTGCTTGAAAACCTATATCTTGTAGCAACTTTATCACTAATCTCATCTGTTTATGTTGTTCATATCTGTTAGTGACCTAGCATAGCAGCTAGCGATAGCTCCTCTCTGCATCAAATGTTTAGCTACTCATCGGCTTGAAGGTGCCTCCCCCATAGCCTGTGCGAACTAAGCTAATGTAGTATAGCGGCTGGGTGGCTAAACAGTAGTTTTAAACTTAACAGCCAGTGGCTTTCACCGCAGTGAGGAGTAGAAGCTCCATCTATCCCGGCGCACAAGAATGAGGCTGCAAACCTAACATAGTGAACAAAATAACAAAGTGCTTTGACATAAACGGCTAACTAATTACTTTATAAGAATAAACAACACATTGTTACTACTTACAACAAAAATAATCTGAGTACTCTCAACACTGGTTATCTAGCTGTAAAGCACTTAGGCAACCTAAAACACTTTGCACGTTTTTTAAGATACCGGTGTATATACAGTATGCCGGTATTTGGACTAAAATACTGCGGTATCAGTTTTGGTCCATATCGCACAGGCCTATTCTGGACCAAAAATCCCACCATATTCTCTACTGCTCGCCAGTGTTACCATTTCTGAGTTATTGTGCATAAATATGGGAAGATATTAACAAAGGTACACTTATTCACATACCATGTTACAAAATAGATCAGTTTGAATAATACATGAGTGACACATACAGTGATTACAAATACGTTGGAGGCAGCCACCACAGTTGACATCCTTCACACAAAAGTCATAATTTCTCCGATTGTTGGTCCAAAGCTAATGAAGATTTTGGTGAAATTAAGGTAGCAAGTTACCTTTTTGGTCCTGCTGTGTATTTTCTTTTTAGGTTTATTGCGCTGTCTGATGCGTGTTAGACAGCCTGCTGGTCACTAAACACTGAACAAATGTAGCAGCAGAGTGCATCAAATACAACTGCAAAATTATACTTTGACGAAATAAAAAGCATGTTTTATTGTAACTTTATGCGCTGGAGTATGTTTAGAACTATATATAGATGTATTATTTTGTTTTATTTTGGTCAAAACGACAGCAATTGTATGCATCCGGTAACAGCCGCACACCTCCTTGGTCGCAAAGATGGTGCCTGTTGTTTAGTTGGCCATACTCTTTATACACAACTCTGCCATAAACTATGCACTACTGCCGTCTAGTGTCTTGGACTTGCAACTGCAATTTCAGGTTGTTGTCATGCCTGCAAATGAGACACAGAAATGTGATAATAACACACGTAACAACTGGACAGCAGTTATAAACACCTCATTTTAAATGCTGCAATAAAAGATTAGACTTTAAGATGCAAACAATATTAACACACAAGTACCCAAAATTGGTACCGTCGAGTACAGGTATTGATTCCCAGGTAACTTGAGTTGGTACCGTATTGGTTCAAATTGGGCTGGCCAATTAATCAAATTTTTAATAATAAAAAATGATGGGCAAAAAAAAAAAAGTGCAGTTCCCCTTTAAACATTCATACAGTGATCATTTTATTGATATGTTCTAAAGTGTTCTCCAGTGTTTAATATTCTTCTCTTCACTGATTTATAGGTTGATATGACCAAAGTGAACCTGGAAGTCGTAAAGCCATGGATTACTCAACGAGTGACAGAGGTTTTGGGGTTCGAGGACGATGTCGTCATAGAGTTCATATTTAACCAGCTCGAAGTTAAGGTATTGCTTTTATTTGTGGTTACTTGTCCGTTTTTATTTTTCAACTGATGCAAGTGCTTATTTATTAAAGAAGGGAAATAATCAAATTGTGCTCGCTCTAGTCAAAATGAGTGGTTAACATAGCCATTGGTGTGATAATAGCATAACATTGTTTTGCTGTTATTTGACAACGTGCCTTTATTCAGCATACTTCTAATGATGATGTGATTTATGATTTAAAAGGCCTGAACCAATATGGATGTTATACCTTGCATCAGAAGTATAGCACCAACACCTAATTAGCTCTCTCCTGAGCCCAAAGTCACTGAGCCCAACTCTCCCTTCATGATGCAGTGTGTGTTTTGAGGTGAGTTATATGTAGGGATCATTAATGTCATGCCAGTGATAGACACACCTAAAACGTGCCATAATAATGTCCTTCATAGGTATCAACAGTTCATCCTTAAAATGTCCAGATCCCTTTTAAATGCAGCTAAAGTTGAAGGTGTGCTCAGAGACAGTGCATCATTAAAATATTCAGGACTCCCTCTATATGCAGCTAAAGTTGTAGGTATGCAGGGAGGAAGTTGCATATTTCTTAAATGAAGTACAATAAACGATTTAGCATCAACATTGCAAACTTTTCAACTGATTTTCAATTTATTCAAAGTGTCAGGTATTTTTAACCAAGTTGTGGTACAAATGGGTGTGTCTGACCACACCGTCATGCATAATGAAAATACCAAATACCAATACCAAATATTTATGCGCTTTATCCAGTGTAAATTGGGAATAAACATCCCTTAGGTATTTTAGTTTATTCACATTTTTGAATCCATTTATTTTATTTTGATTTGTCTGATTCTTTAGATGAGGGCTTTGTTTAAAAGTCTCAGAACATTGTAAACATATACGTATTGCCCTTTTTAAAGGGTAATACACGTTACCCAGTGTTAAAGTTGTCAGAGAGCCTTCTCGTTAGCCTTGAATTTCCCAAGATACAGGTAACCAAATGTGCATCTTTTCAAATATTTCATGGGTAGGTATGATTGTTTAAGCTAAGTTAAATGGTACTACTATACTTTGAATTGACATTCACATGTTGAATAACACCTTTTTGTGTTACTCTGTACTCATTATTGCTTGTTCGTCTCTTGCAATTTAGATAAATGATATAACATTAAGCTCAAGGTGGTTGAGTCTCAAGCAGTAGTGAGGCGGAAGCAAGCCAAGGGAGCTCCATGCCCACTGATCCCACGCGACTCACTGAAGACACCGGAACTGTACTTTAAGTGTTGGGTTTTAATGCACTCTGTATTGTGGATATTTATCAAACTGCTAAACTACACTATGGGAAGACTGTAAAAGGGATATGGGATGAAAAAGGATACGGGATTTAATGGAGGGGATATAACAGGGAATTTTAAACACAATATGATATTCTTTCATAAATGACAGCATATTTTTGAGGAACAACATCTAGAATTTGCATTGACAGCAATAGTGCATGTATGTTTTAATCTATTGATCTAATCTCTCCTGAGTTATCTACATTTTTAAATGTAGGAGTTGGTGTTCAGATAAAATCGCTTTATTTTTTTAATCCAGCCCTGTGGTTTTAAGATATTTAAGGTTTAGCCAATTATGTTTGTACAGTTAACAAAAAACAAAGGTATAGTTTGTGAAAATTACAAGGTAGAACTTGAATTCTATTTCATAGTTACTATAGTTTTTTTGTTTCAATATTTCAATAGCAACATTTTTTTTCTTCTTTTCCGTACTACGTATGTGTTGCAGCACCCGGATAGCAAGGATATGCAGATTAACTTGACTGGTTTCCTGAATGGGAAAAATGCTAGAGAGTTTATGAGAGACCTCTGGCCCCTGTTGCTGAGTGCCCAGGAGAACATTGCTGGCATCCCAACTCCATTTTTGGAACAGAAGAAAGAGGAAATCAAGCAGCGACAGGTATGATTTACTCAGTTTATGCAGGAATGAATTGTTTTGGATGGTTGACTTGCACAATATAAAGTACAACCTCTATTTACGAACCCCTCTTTTTGCGAACTTTTTGATTTATGAACTATTAGATGGAGCCAAATATACCTCTGTGTGCGAACTGTGTCTGTATGAGCGCTTCATTTTGTGTCCAGTTAGTCATTCATTTTGTGTCCCGCTGGCAGCTATTTTGTGCTCACTCGTATTGACGAAGCAGGCTTTGTATACCATGTTCGAAATAAACTTAACACCATAAACACTTTTCTGGAAAAGATGCCAAAGCGGACTTATTTCACAGTGGAGACTACATCTTGCTCAGCTGCGTTTCTTCTAACAGCGCACGCGCACACACACACACGTTCCATTCCCCCCCTCTGTCTGCTCCTTTCTCTCTTCTAGTCAGCCGTTTGTTCGCTGATGACAATGTAAAGTGGATTTGCATTTTTAAAATGTTAATTGTAGCAATATAGTTGTTAAAGGGGAACTGCACTTTTTGGGAAATTTTGACTTATCGTTCACAATCATGAGAGACAAGAACATGTTTTTATTTTTAATAATATTTTTTAATATAACGCTTGGAAGATACGGCTAATTGGAGTCACCGTTGTATTCTTCAGAGCCCTCTTAAGACATCTTCAAAACCCTCCATCAACGTTTTGTATACACACAAGTCTATATATAATGTAGTAGCAGACACATTCATAACAATATGTAAAATATTTACCGTATGTTGGTCATTTTAATCATAATGGTGCATTTATTTCTGTTTCCATAGCAGCGCACTTCCGACTTCTGGCAACGTGTGTACTACTTCCGTAAATAAGGCATGCGTGTCTTCTAAGAATAGCAGACACGGAAACAAACAACAAAGACGGCTATTTTGTGAAAAATTAGGATCCACAACCTTATTTTTTTTAAACTAAATATACGGAGGATAAACTACTGCTTCTAGAAGCCAGCCCGAAGGAAGAGTGAGACGTTGAAACCGATTGAAGCCGAGGGAGTGAGGTGAAAGTCAGTTGGAGCTGCAACATGTGGATTTTGAAGCTATGCTATTTTGACATGAATGGCATACTTACCCAAAAACGTCCCCGGCCTGCTGGACCAAATAGACAACTGTTTATCGAGTGAGTCACACTTTATATTGATTTTGATACACGCAGCACGTCACGCGTGTTATTACAACTACACTACATATGCTATCTGGCTAGCTGTGTACAAACAAAACATGAAATGTGGGCTAATACTTTACAGATACTGTAGTATGATTGTCCATGTTTTTCAGTCAGTAAAACTGGTGTCTTAACGCATTGTTGTGCATTACAAACTCAAACACGTTTCGTATTGACGTAGAAGCTAGCTTATCTCTTGCCGTAGTTAGCTTTTACGGCTAATACCGTAGCATGCCGATGTGTTGGTACGCAAGAAAAACAGTTCTTGGGTGTTCGCACTTACAAAAACAATGTCGCTAGAGCTTGGTTATTATACAGGTTACAGAGTATAAATGAAGATTTGTGGCAGTTTTGAATGCATTTTTAAAGGAATTTAGAGGTAGAATTGATTGCTCATATTAGCTGCATTGCTAGCCACCAATGTTGGAAAGCAAAAAAAACAACCTTTTTGTCTTGTCTTTCATGATGATTGTGAACAATAGGCAACATTTAAAAAAAAAAATTGCAGTTCCCCTCTCTGGATTTTTGATTTCTTATTTGTGAGGGCACCAAATGGTCTTCTGTGCGTGTGTTAGCAGAGAAGTGTGTATAGGACGGTTCAGCTTGTCGTTTTGGCTAGTTGATCTTTCTCCCTTGTTATTTTCGTTGGATATACAGTACTGCATAGCACTTTATATTGCGTTCAAAGTGTACAAACCTTCACTGAAATACAGATTTTTGTCGAGGCTGGAATTCATTATTCATATTTACATTGTTTCTTATGGCGAAAATTGCTTCAATATACCGTATTTCCTTGAATTGGCGCAGGGAATATAGTATTCGCACGTCTAGAATTACTGCCGGGTCAAACTCGTTTCTCAAAATAATTAACGCATGCTTGGCCTTATCGCCGGTTTATTATTGAAGCTGGATCAAATTCGTTTCGCAAAATATTAATTTTATTATCGCATGTCTATAATTTTCGCCGGGTCAAACTCGTTTCGCAAAATATTTAGCATATGGCTAGAACTTCCACCGGGTCAAATTCGTTACGTCACGAGTGACGCATCTGTCCTCCTTTTCAAAATGGAGGAAGCTGATTTCAGTAGTTTACAATCGCACAAAGGAAAAAAGATAAAGAGCTTTTCAGTAGGATTTAAGGTTCAAGCTATTGAATACCGGTACAGTATGCTAAAGAGAACAGTAAGCAGCTATGTTTTATTAATATGCCGTAGCTGCGTGTGTGAAATACTGTATAAGTCATTAAATCACTCCCGCCTCCTGGTGGTAGAGGGCGCTGCCGCGCTAGTGATCCTTCTTGCGACTTCCTGTACTGCAGAAGAAGTGAACACACGCAGCAAGAGATTTATTTTTTCCCTCTGCCTGAACTTCTAACATGGAGGATCACATACAGGTATCTAAAATAAAACAGTTTTCTAAACTGGACTTTCAATGGAAGCAGGAGGTAATAATTAAAGGAATATCTCCATCGAAACAGAGACTTTTAAAACTGAAGAAAGAAAATAAGGAAGACTTCTATAAACAAGTTATCGATGCTTTTGGTCAGAAGGAGCTGCAAATGGACTCCATTTATAAGTACAGGTAAGACCATAATAACGTTTTTGTTAATTAAATGTGCTTTTCATGATGGTATGCTTACATCACACTCAAAGCGCACGCCTAAATTTTATGGATTCCTTTTGGTAAACGCCGGAGTGAGAAGAGGTTTTAAAATAATTACCGCATGCACGGCCATCCCGCCGGTTTCCGGTAAACGCAGGTGTGACAGGAGGTTTTAAATTAATTAACGCCCCTGCGGCTATTCAAGGAAATACGGTACAAACTTGCCTATATACGAACCCTGTTCAACAGTGACGTGCGGTGAGGTTCATGACTGGTGAGGCACAGACTTCATCACAGTCAGATTTACAAACATATGAACCCTAAAGAGTATCTTATTCACCATTTGATTGGCAGCAGTTAAAGGGTTATGTTTAAAAGCTCATACCAGCATTCTTCCCTGCTTGGCACTCAGCATCAAGGGTTGGAATTGGGGGTTAAATCACCAAAAATGATTCCCAGGCACGGCGCTGCTGCTGCCCACTGCTCCCCTCACCTCCTAGGGGGTGAACAAGGGGATGGGTCAAATGCAGAGGACAAATTTCACCACACCTAGTGTGTGTGTGACAATCATTGGTACTTTAACTTAACTTTAACTTTACACATACAAACTGTAGCACACAAAAAAGCACATTTAATAAAAAAAACTTTATTATGGTCTTACCTTTACTTATAAGTGCGGGAACAGTGGTGTTTGTGTTGGAGGAGTTGTAAATGAATGAAATATGAAATCCGTGCTGCAGTCTGCAGGTGTACCTAATGTTGTGTCCCTGCGGTCGTTCGCAGCTCCTCCGGCGCGAGTATTGTTGTTTTTGCACTTTTTGGCTTCTTGTTAAGTGACTTTTTTTGGGTGGATTCGGTCTTGCACGTGGAGGGTTTGGGTGTGGGCTTTGGTTGGTGTGGCGCTCCCGTCGGGCGGTGCATTCTGCGGCGGAGGTGCTTGGCACCAGGAGGCGGGGTTATGAGGCGAGCCTCTCACAGTGCGTCTTCGCAGCAGTTTTATGATCGCTCAGCACAATAAATACGTGACACACATACAGTTGTTGACAAAATACACTACATTATATACCTCAGCTAACTAAACTATGGAAATGTATAATATAATTCATATAGCAATACGGTCTCACTGCACAGCAGGCCAGCAGTTAGCCGAATCATTGCGCACAATCCATGTTGAGGCACAACTGAGTGACGTGCCTCAACTGGCTGCTGATCGCCGCACCGTCTCTTCTCAGTATTTGAACGGCAAATGTGAAAATAAAAATAATCTAAAACTGGTGAAGTTAAATGGAAAATAACTTTAGTATAATCACTGGATACATATAACAATTTAATTAATTTTTTTTTCTTTTTACATTTTTTTTCTTTCCATGATGGCAGGTGAGGCCGTGCCTCCCCTGCCTCTAGTGACTGCACGTCACTGCTGTTCAAGAACTAATTAAGTTTGTAAATCAAGGTACCATTATAATAACAAAATAACCTCACCTAGGGACATGCATAAAAAACTTAAAATGCTTTATTAGATCTAATTGTTTATTTATTTGGTTGTCAATACAGATTGAACAGGAGAAGCTTGCATCCTTAAAGAAATCTGAGGACGACAAAAAGGACTCACGGGAGAGGGCTCAGTCAAAGAGCCCAAGAAGGTAATACAGTCCCTCCTTGGGAAAGATCCCTGAGTAAAGGTTTATATCTTGTATTTTTAAAACACGTTTGCCTTTTTCCAATGCAGACGGAAGACAAGGTCACCATCGCCGCGACGCAGGTCACCATCGCCGCGACGCAGGTCACCATCGCCGCGACGCAGGTCACCAGTGAGGCGGGAAAGGAAACGTAGTCCCTCACGTTCCCCAAGGCGCAACGCTAGTCCAGCTGGTAGAAACTCACCTCCTCCACCCTTAATGCAGCTGCCCACAAAACCTGTGGAGCAGCCTATGGAGCCTGATATATCAGGAAAAACTCTGACAGAACCAGTCGTCCAAGAGGCATCTTCCACCAGGTATGTTTTATTAGGGCTGGGCGATATGACTAAAAAATGTATCACGATATAAGTGTTTCATATCAGTCGATATCGATAATTATTGATTAAAAAAAACCAACCCTATTCTAAATAAAGACCAGGAGAAAAAAGGCTGAATTTAAATACTTTTATTTTAAATATAACCTTTAACCTTTAGAACGAGGTCAGCATTATGAAAAACAGTCAGATAAAAGAAAATACTGGTCGATATGCAAATATTGACATTAAATAAATGCTTAATCCAACAAAATGTGCAAAGTATTGTAATTAAGAAATGAGTAGTGTACAACTCAGGCTTTAAAGCCATATTGGTAACAATATATGCAAATAAATAACAGTCACATTAAGCAAGCAGAAACAAACATGTCTTACAGAATATTGTAAACATCGGAATAAACTTGCGTCTGAACATCTGTGACAAAACAAACCTGTTACTCTCTTCAGTCATTTATGGAAAAATCAAACCAACTTCAGTATCTCCTTTTCCACGGATTCCCTGCACATTGTGTAAAGCTTAGGAATAGCTGTCTTGGAAAAGTGCTTTCGGCCAGATAGAACATAACGGGGGTCGAGCACGTGTATGAGATTCTTGTACCCAGACTTCTCAACTATGCTGAGCGGTAGCATGTCCTTCGCTAATTGATACACCACTGCATCCGTTATTTCTTTATAACGTTTTGAATGTGTGTCGTATGGCACTGCTGCCGAGTAATACTGTCTGCGGCAACAACAGACCACCATCGAGACGATGGTGGTCTGTTGTTGCCGCTTCGGTGCTGTTCCACTTGCACCAGCTGATGTAGATGGTTGTGGCTGTTTGATACTGCTGTACTCCAGCGGGTGAGAGCGGCTCAGGTGGTAAAATAAGTTTGTCGTGTTCCCAGACTTGGTCGGGACGACGACCTTGCAAAGTTTGCAGACAGTATTACTCTGATTCGTATCGGATTTTAAAAAATCCAAAATACTGCCAAACTGGTGACGTGACGTTTCCTTTTTTATTTACAATTTCCTCTCGTGCTGCCGCGCTCATATTCCCGTTTGGTTTCACTCCTCGTCGTCAGCTAGCCGTTGTTGCTTTTTTTTTCTTTTTCTTCCTATTAGCATTACCCAGAATGCCTTGCGGTTCAGGCTCGGCCGTGATAGGTCGAGAGGCCAAAGCCCTTCCTCTGCCGACACCCCCCAGAATGCCGTGCGGTTCCGGCTCTGCCTTTCTTCCTATTTTTTTCTAAAGAACTCAGTGAAATTATCGAACGTTCTATCGACCCCATTTTCTATTGATATTGATCACATGTCTATCGCGATATATATTGTTATTGTTTTATCGCCCAGCTCTATGTTTTATGTGCTTGAACTTGGTGTAGTTGAGATTTTGTTATAGAAGAGTATACTCTTATTTACATGTTTGAACTGACTTCAGGGTTTCACAATGGAAACGTCAGTTATAATCTGTTTTTTGTCATTTCAATCCTCCTCTTCTGACTCCTAGTGAAACTGTCATTGAGGTGGGGAAAGCAGACTTGGTGATTGAAAAGAAAGAACCGTCACATGAGATGAATAAGAAAGAGGGACGGCCCAAGTCCAGGGATAGGGAGAAGGACAGTAGAAAGGAGAGACCTCGCCACCGCTCCCGTTCTTATTCCCACTACCGCAAACGACGCTCTCGTTCAAGGTTGTTGCTCACATCCCTTGTCAGGTTGATTTTGCGCTTGACCTAACGAACCCTAACTACTTTTAACCTTTGTTTTTATTTAAAAGATCTTACTCGCCACGTAGAAGGCAGAGTCCCAGAAGGAGAATGTCACCACGTCGAAGAAGCCCACCCAGACGGGGCCCTACCAGCTCCAGAAACAGACACAGGCGTTCTCCTGTCCGCAGGTTGGTATTTGCACAACCTTGGTTGGGGGGTTGGTATTTATTTCGCATTCTCTGCCAAACCTTTTATCTTATTAGTGGGTCTGGGTTGTTTCCACCATACCAGTATCCTAATCTACTTTTAACACACTTCCTTGTGGTCTAGATAAGATGGACTGGATATTCTGTGGTGTAAATTTTGTTAAACTTTTGCTCCACAGTCACACTTACAACCCCTATTCTGAGTCTGTGTGGAGTTTTTAACTTTTCAGATTGCAAACGAAACCCCGCACACCCCACCCTCTCTAAAAGTATCAGTACACCATTAAATACATACCGTAATTTCCGGACTATAAGCCGCTACTTTTTCCCCTCGTTCTGGTCCCTGCGGCTTATACAACGGTGCGGCTTATATACGGCCTGTTCTTCTCCGACACCGACGAAGAGGATTTCTGTGGTTTTAGTACACAGGAGGAAGACGATGACACAATGATTAAAGACTGACTTTTCATATACCGGTAGCCTGGTTATTTTGATAACGTACAGGCCAGCACTTTGTATTACTTTGCACCGTTGTATTATTTGTACTCTGCATGAATGCTGTTCGCCATGTCAAAGATGTGAAAGTTTGATTGAATGATTGAAAGATTTATTGTTAATAAATGGGACGTTTTGCGTTCCCAAACAGTCATCTCTGTCCCGACAATCCCCTCCGTGGTAGCAGGAACCCCTATATACTACGGTAATTACACATCAAAACCCTGCGGCTTATAGTCGGGTGCGGCTTATATATGGAGCAATATGTATTTTCCCCTAAATTTAGCTGGTGCGGCTTATAGTCAGGTGCAGCTTATAGTCCGGATATTACGGTACCTTGAAGATGAACATCACCATTTATTTTTCAGACACAGTTGAAAATAAACACTACAGGTAAAAGCCAGTAAATTAGAATATTTTGAAAAACTTGATTTATTTCAGTAATTGCATTCAAAAGGTGTAACTTGTACATTATATTTATTCATTGCACACAGACTGATGCATTCAAATGTTTATTTCATTTAATTTTGATGATTTGAAGTGGCAACAAATGAAAATCCAAAATTCCGTGTGTCACAAAATTAGAATATTACTTAAGGCTAATACAAAAAAGGGATTTTTAGAAATGTTGGCCAACTGAAAAGTATGAAAATGAAAAATATGAGCATGTACAATACTCAATACTTGGTTGGAGCTCCTTTTGCCTCAATTACTGCGTTAATGCGGCGTGGCATGGAGTCGATGAGTTTCTGGCACTGCTCAGGTGTTATGAGAGCCCAGGTTGCTCTGATAGTGGCCTTCAACTCTTCTGCGTTTTTGGGTCTGGCATTCTGCATCTTCCTTTTCACAATACCCCACAGATTTTCTATGGGGCTAAGGTCAGGGGAGTTGGCGGGCCAATTTAGAACAGAAATACCATGGTCCGTAAACCAGGCACGGGTAGATTTTGCGCTGTGTGCAGGCGCCAAGTCCTGTTGGAACTTGAAATCTCCATCTCCATAGAGCAGGTCAGCAGCAGGAAGCATGAAGTGCTCTAAAACTTGCTGGTAGACTGCTGCGTTGACCCTGGATCTCAGGAAACAGAGTGGACCGATACCAGCAGATGACATGGCACCCCAAACCATCACTGATGGTGGAAACTTTACACTAGACTTCAGGCAACGTGGATCCTGTGCCTCTCCTGTCTTCCTCCAGACTCTGGGACCTCGATTTTCAAAGGAAATGCAAAATGTGCTTTCGTTTCCACCATCAGTGATGGTTTGGGGTGCCATGTCATCTGCTGGTGTCGGTCCACTCTGTTTCCTGAGATCCAGGGTCAACGCAGCCGTCTACCAGCAAGTTTTAGAGCACTTCATGCTTCCTGCTGCTGACCTGCTCTATGGAGATGGAGATTTCAAGTTCCAACAGGACTTGGCGCCTGCACACTGCGCAAAATCTACCCGTGCCTGGTTTACGGACCATGGTATTTCTGTTCTAAATTGGCCCGCCAACTCCCCTGACCTTAGCCCCATAGAAAATCTGTGGGGTATTGTGAAAAGGAAGATGCAGAATGCCAGACCCAAAAACGCAGAAGAGTTGAAGGCCACTATCAGAGCAACCTGGGCTCTCATAACACCTGAGCAGTGCCAGAAACTCATCGACTCTATGCCACGCCGCATTAACGCAGTAATTGAGGCAAAAGGAGCTCCAACCAAGTATTGAGTATTGTACATGCTCATATTTTTCATTTTCATACTTTTCAGTTGGCCAACATTTCTAAAAATCCCTTTTTTGTATTAGCCTTAAGTAATATTCTAATTTTGTGACACACGGAATTTTGGATTTTCATTTGTTGCCACTTCAAATCATCAAAATTAAATGAAATAAACATTTGAATGCATCAGTCTGTGTGCAATGAATAAATATAATGTACAAGTTACACCTTTTGAATGCAATTACTGAAATAAATCAAGTTTTTCAAAATATTCTAATTTACTGGCTTTTAACTGTACATTGATTTACCGGTCACAACATTAGTTACACCTGCCCAGTCTGAGATCAATAGAGAGCTGCTTAAAAAAGCCAGTGTTTATCTCACTGCATGGTGCACATTCGTGATTTTTTTTGTTTGTGTTCAACAGGAGGCGCTCTCGCTCTGCTTCGTCCTCTGCGAGCAGCTCCTCACGCTCTCACTCACCCAAAAAAGTGATGAAAAGAATATCCAACTCACCCCCGCGAAAACCACCGCAGATTCCTGGTGCCTCTATTAGCCCTCCCAGGAAAGTCAGGCGGTCACCATCTCCACGGGCCAGAAGGGGAAGAGGTTCGCCATCTCCCAGATCTTCTGGTAAGGGCCTTTATTTTCTTTGCCTAATACATAATGTTTTTGTGGTAAATACAAAGACTTGGTTAATGATACAGCATTTCAAATAAACAAAACCATGTTTTCATCTCACCTAATTCATTTTCTATTCCCCCCTAAGGTTTTAAGAGAAAATCTGGTGCTTGGGGTGATTCACCTTCTGATAACATTAAACCCAGGCGGTCTGGGTCAGAATCAGGTATGTGTGTTATAGAAAAATAATTGGCTTTCACACCACATTTAAAAAAAAAAATATATATCAGCTGATCATACTATTAATCGATGTTATTAGTATCCTAGACTACGCTTTGAACCAGTAAATTCAGTAATTTATCTTCCAAAGTAACTTTCAACATTATCTCTGATTCTGTTTTTTACTGGGAGGTATTTCAATATCTTTTATTGCAGACGATTATAAACATGAAAAAGGCACAACAGCAGATTCAGTGCAGCAGAGACGGCAATATCGCAGACAAAATCAAGAGTCCTCTTCAGGTTATATGCATTTATATTTATGATCTTTTCCCTCTCATAGCCCCGCTAGCCTCATACCACAACATTCTTACTGGTTGTCTTTATAGAGGATTGAAGTGGTGCTATGACATAAATATTTTTGGTTTCAGATTCAGGATCTTCCTCTGAAGATGAAACATCCAAGCGGCCAAAGACAGGACCAGGTGCAAGAAATGGAGACGTTCGAAGGAGACGTACCCACACACCTTCCCCGCGTAGGCGACCCAGAGATGCCTCTCCGAGGTCAGACATTATAACTACATGCAATAATTTACCCTGGCTGCTTTGTTAATCCTTTTTATGGTTGTTCTTTTAGGAAAAGACAGTCACCATCTCCTGGTGCACGCAGACGCCGGTCTCCTAGTCCCCCAAGGCGTCGCAGGTCGCCTTCTCCAAGAAGAAGGTAGATTCAGTACTTGTTGACAGTGTTTTACTTTTCTTCAAATATGTGTATTAATCCTTGCTTGCAACCGTTTTATGGAATATTTGATTAACAATGTTTGACTTGGGAAGACATGCGCTTCGGAACTGATACAAATGCAATACATGACTTTCTATTCAAAATGTTTGTGGTGCTTCACAGGTCCCCTTCCCCACCTTCTCGCAGACGATCTCCATCCAACAGGCGTTATTCACCTCCCATCCAGCGTCGTTACAGCTCTTCACCTGTACCTCCTCAGAAGAGGAAATTATCTAGTTCTCCCGCAAGACGTGCTTCACCGAGTGGAAAACGGCGACTTTCTAGGTCCCCAAAGCGTAGGGGTTCTCCTGCACAGCGGAGGCGTACACCTCCCTCTTCTTCATCGCCGCCTCGACACAGAAGAAGCCCTATGTCCTCTGCTGGTCGGCCACAGAGGGACGCACGATCCCCTGTTGCAGCAGCAAGCCGCCGCTCGCCGTCCCCTGCAAACCGTGGTCGCCCTATCAGAGGTTCCAACAGTCCTGTGAGACGCTTTGAAACCTCCATCCAGCGGAGACAGTCGCCATCACATAATGACAAACCTATCAGAAGAGTTTCACGTACCCCAGAGCCACGCAACAATCAGAGGTAAACAATTCACCCCTTGTACCATTTTAGTTTTTTTTTAACAGCAACGTTATTGGATTGTTTATTACATTATCTCCACCTTCGCTCTTTTACAGACCTTCGCCGGGCCCCCAGCCCTTGAGAAGAGTTTCCTCCATATCTCGATCTGTTTCCCCTCAGCCAGCAGTTGTTAAACAACCAGCACCTGCGTCTGCCTCTCCATCACCGTCTCGCTCGGCCAGTGTGTCCCCGCCACCAGCCAAGAAGGCCAGCAGTGGCTCTGGCAGCCGGTCACCTAGCAAGGTTGGCTTCAATTTTGTAATTATTTTTAACTTGCCTTCAATTTTATGATTATTATTTTTAACTTGCCAATGCATTTTTATAATACTATTAATGTCTAGAGAAAATAATATATTGTTTATTTGCCTTTGACCATTTTCCCTTATAATTTCCCTTTTGTTTCTATGTATATTCTGTATCCCTCTCTTAAATTATTCATTTTAGTTTATTGTGCATAAATGCAAAATTAATCGAGAATGTTATCGCAATCTTATTTTTTAATATCACATTTTTGCTGGATTTTGCTGAATTACTTTCTGATTATTAAAGCTCCTTGGTCTTTTAACATATGTGTACTTAGTTTGTAGTAATCAATTAATTCCATTGGACCATATTGCCTATAATTTTAGGAGCCTCTTTTAATTACATCCTAAAATGTTTTGAATTGCAGAATTCAGATGCTGATGGAAGTGCAAAGAAGAAGAAGAAGAAGAAGGACAAGAAGCATAAGAAGGACAAGAAGCATAAGAAGCACAAGAAGCACAAGAAGGAGAAGAGCGACAACGTGGGGACTGGAGACAGCCAGCAGAACCAGGGTGGGGATGAAGATGGTGAATCACGAAAGGTTATGTCTGTTATGTCCTCCTAAAGGTTTTCTGCTCTGTAGACTGTGTACAACATTACAGTAGTGGGTGTATGGTTTGAAAACGAAATCGATCTTAGTTGAGTACAAATTAAATGGTGACTCCTCTTTCAGGAGTCAGAGAGTGAAGTGGATGACAGCTTGGATGACCTGGAGAAACACCTTCGAGAGAAAGCGCTGCGCTCAATGAGGAAGGCACAGGTGTCTCCATCACAGATGTCCTAATACTGGCCCTGTTGAAAAAAAAGTTTCCGTGTAACTTCAATGTTTTGTGATCAACCTGATTCAGCTCTAGAATGTACAAACTGCAGTCTTTTTGTTTCTTTATAAGGATTTGGTACATTTTGAAGTGTTTATTCTGAGTTTTGATTTTGTCTGCCTGTTATCAAAACTGTACAAAACTTGTTGTCTATAACTACTAAATTGATAAGCATGACATCGATGTACACAGACAGTTGAGATGGACATGTTTCATTCCCCACGCCTCTAAACCAGATTTAGATTCTTTTTAAGAAAAGATTGGATGTGCAGTGATTTTTTCTGTGTATGTTCATGCACAGCATTACATTCAGAGCGTCATGGCTGTGTAACAGGCTGTAACAAAAGCAAGTCTGGTCCTTCTGGCAGTACTCAATGGTTTAAAGAGGATGCTTTAATTTATCTATCTCAACTTGATTTGTTTTTGACATCCTCGCACCAAACTGATTTATGGGAAACTGCATTATGTTTTGTATTTAGTTCCCCAAAGTTGTCGTGTCATCCTTTCAGAAATAAAGCCTTTTTATAGGATTGCTGTTCTGTTAATGCTTTAAATGGAATGCTCTGTAAGATACTATTGCCGCATTTGTGTAAATATGCCAAAGTTGACAAAAATTATAAAAAGCAGTAAATCAGCTGAAGTTGAGAAGCCCTGACACAATTTTCTTTTGTAATACACATCGCATACCAGCATCGATTCTATGAAATAAATCCCAAACAAGAAATGTGTTAGATTATGGAAATGCACATCAATTGCCGTAAATGAATGACCTGACTGGGTCTAATCTTTTTAAAGTGCTGGAGTGAGCAAATTAATGAACACTGATGAGCACACAGTACAGTACATTTCTCAAGATACAGGGCAGCCTCCGTTCCTCCCGTGTCATGGTGTCCCTCCTATTAAGGAGCCTCCTCAGACCCTCCCACAACAGTTTTTTGGTACGTTGGCGATGCTAATGACGTCACTACGAGAGAAAAAAGTCCACTTCTCAGCGTCTCTCAACGAGCACGGTTTGCACTCCAGTGACGTCAAAGCAGCGCCTCTTTACTGCGTCGACTCGGCGGTCTCCTAGTCTTGCTTTGTGCCTCCAAGCAGCCACTGCGGACAGACAAAGCCCAGCGTGGACCTCAGTGCGGGGGAGAAAAAAAGGTGTGTTGGTGGAGAAGAGGACCGAGCTGAGCCGAGAAGAAAAGTAGTCGCTAAAGTTCCAAGAAAGTAGCGGTCGCCATGTCACTGTCGGTACCGCAGAACGGCGTAAAGGCGGATAACGAGCCCGTTATTGAGCTGTTTGTGAAGGTTAGTTGTGTATTTTTTGTTAAAATCACATTACCACGCGGTGAAAGTGAATATTTTTTCTGTGAATATGGAGGGAAATGTTAGTTTTTGCCACGTGTTAAGCTAACCCTTAGGCATAGCATTAACATGTCCCCTTTTAGCCCTTCACATGCTATTGTCTACATGAGTGCAGTGGGAGATCCATCATGATCACTCCTGCTGGGCGGATGCACTTCTCCCATCGCCTCGTAGGAAACATGCACTCTTCTCTCCCATCGCCTCGTAGGAAACATGCACTCTTCACCCCGGCTTGTTTTACTTGTGCTTGAACTACATTTACATATGAAATAGGGCTGTTTTGTAAGCACAGTGTACGTATGGGGTTGTTCAGCCATGAATAGGCATGCCACCAAATATCTGTTTTTGTATTACTGTATAGTTTTGTAATATTCCTTTTGTTTTACTAGCTGGCATCCATTGTGAAAAGCAAAAAATAATGTCATTGTATTATCCATATGACTATACACTTTATCTTATTTTATTGTAAATGCTGATTGGCAACACTCAATTGGCCCTAGTGTGTGAATGTGAGTGTGAATGTTGTCTGTCTATCTGTGTTGGCCCTGTGATGAGGTGGTGACTTGTCCAAGGTGTACCCCGCTTTCCGCCCGAATGCAGCTGAGATAGGCTCCAGCGACCCCAAAAGGGACAAGCGGTAGACACTGGATGGATGTTGACATGAAAGCTAGTTTTGTACAGAGAGTAACATGCACAATTCTCTGTACTATATTACATTGTGAAGCTGAGATGAACCTGCACTGTTCTGATCCTTCTCGATAGGAGCGGCATTTTCTCTTTAGAGGACTTTAGAAGGATAAGCAAACTGCGTGACTTTTCACGCTTTCTTAAGCAAGGCGGGAAAAGGGAGTGGGGGACTGTGATATGTGAACTGGATTAAGTGGCGGTGCAGTGGGCTTGTGTTCTTTGACCAAGGCCAGCAAAATAATGCCTTAATTCCATAAATAATTGCATTTATTTGGTGTATTTCTAAGCACACTTGACCTGAGGTTATTTAGTTTCACTCAGCACACCTAACACTTAAAATGTTCAGTAAGTTTTCCATTTTTCCTGGATTCAAATAGGAAAATCTTCGTCTGCTGCTGACGCGCAATGCAGCTTTTGTTTGGGCCCCTTTTGTAGCGTCCAGAGCTTTTCTCTCAGCATCTACATGAAAGGTTACATCATCCTCAGGCCTTGGAAGGTTTACACATGATGTGTCCAGCTCTTCCCTTCTGCTCCTCCTTCCTTGGATTGTGCACTTCATTGTGTGCACTAGTTTCTTTTTTCCGCCCATCCCAGTTGTGTGGTACAAAGGTGGGCCTTGTTTGACTACAAAATGTTTCATGTCTTGTTTTTTTGATTACATGTTAACTATAGACCAGGGGTGCCCAAGATTTTTGCTTCCGAGGGCCAAAGTTAAAACATGCCAATTTTAAGAGTGAAAAAGTTCCTTTAGTTAGTGCAAATGACAATGATAGATGCCATTAATGATTCTGTGAGATTTTGGGACATCCCAAACTTTTTCACTTCAGATACTATACCGATATTGGAGCCTTGAGTATTGGCTGATAGTAATATTATCCCAATATCAACAGGAATCATACTTTCATTATAAAGTAGTGTGAACTGTTAGAAAAGGTTTGAATAAAATGAATTACTCAACAATGGTAGGTCTGGAAAAACACTAACCTTTTTAATATTAACTGTTCGGAATAGATTTATGCCGTATTTACTGTATTTTCAGTACTTTATAGTGCACTGGTATTCAGGCCGCACCCACAAAATTTGAAATAAATGTGTTTACATATATTAGCCGCACCGGACTATAATCCATAAATGTTATTTACATACCGTAATTGTTTCCAAACGGTGCCTGTAAGACGGCTGTAAAACGGCTGATTAAACAAAACAGAAGTCATCATCATGGACCCATAGCTGCGAAGGCTTGCTATCCAATCAGCTAAACTGACTCGTTAACGCCACAGCGACGTTTTGGTGAATTTACGAAACTGAAACAATAAAAAAGATTGCCATTGTAAATTAATACTAACACAGACACTTGTAAACATGTAAATATATTTGTTAATGCTAACGACACTAGCTTGATTACATTGCAATAGCACAAACAAATATGCATGAAAACACTCTTACAGACATCAGAAATGGGACAGTTTAGTAAGTATGATTTAGGGCTGAGTGATATGGCAAAAAAAAAAATCACGGATAATTTTTTCATATCATACAACCTTGATTAACATCAAAAAATGTTTTCTAAATTAAAGTCGGATTGTCCCGTGCAGGATTATAGCGTGTACCGTTGCATCCCTACTTTTTACTATTGCAATATCTTGTAACCGACATTTCCGCCATGTTTGATCGCGGTAATATATGCCCACAGCCAACAACTGTCATTTTGTTCATATATATATAATTGTGCTTACTAGAGGTGCCGCAGTACAGGCAACCCAAGCTGTTTCTTTTTCTGTACATTTTGTGGGAGTAAGGACAACTTTTTTATTTTGCTTGTCATCAAAAAGTGAATTCTGCAGTAAACTAAGTATCTGTGGTGTACTGCATACTACAAGACTTACTTCAAGTTAACATGTAAATGGTAAATAGGTTATACTTGAATAGCGCTTTTCTACTCTCAATTAGGGGTGTAACGGTACGTGTATTTGTATTGAACCGTTTCGGTACGGGTGTTTTGGTTCGATGTGGAGGTGTACCGAACGAGTTTCCACACTGACATATTAATATAATATAATATATTATAAATACCGGACATTTGAGGGCAGCGACCGGGCTAGGATAGACTGACCATACGTCCTCTTTTCACCGGACATGTCCTCCTTTTGCGGGGCTGTCCGGGCGGAGTTTCTTAAATGCCTCAAATGTCTGGCATTTTGAGTTATGGTTGCATGTTTAACAATGTACGTTCAGGGTTAAGAAGGGGTTAAAAAATAAAAATTGTGAGAGCAGCAGCATCCGCAAGGGAGGGACAGAGACAGAGAGAGCGAGAGAGTTGTGATAAACGCGCATGCGTCGCCAGGCTCTGCTTTTTATCGATAGATTCATCAGATGAAATTTTTTATTATCTATAGCAGGGGTGTCAAAAGTGTGCCCCGGAGGCCATTTGCGGCCCACAGCTAATGTTTTAAAGGCCCATGGCACATTCTAAAAATACTATTAAAGTAAACAAAAACATAACAAAAGTGAAATAAAAAAGCTTAAAGGTTAAATGTAATTTTGAAAAAGTTGCAATGTTGACTAATAAAACAAAGCTGTTTTTTTTTCTTTCAAACTGTCATTGCTCAAAATATAATATTGAATCAAAATCAATGTTATTATGAATTATTGACCTATCCAAGGTTCCGATTACTTCACATCAAATATTCCACTAAGAAAAATATTTTGGTGGAAGATTTTGCAAATTTGGTAAATAAATAACCAAAACATTTATATTTTGTTGTTTTCTTACTTTACCGAAAATGAACCGAACCGTGACCTCTAAACCTAGGTACATACCAAACCGAAATTTTTGTGTACCGTTACACCCCTACTCTCAAGGTACTCAGTGGGGACTAAAAGGACTCCTGTGAGTGCCTGCAAGTCCGCATTCAGGGTGCACTGCAGCAGATAGTGAAACTTAAGCCGCTGCTCCTTCTAAGTGTTGTTTCTTTATTTTGTTAATCTGGGCTGCCTTCCAGCTGTGTAAGGGGAAAGAGGCTCAACACTGATTGAACATTAATTCCGTTGTGACGATCGAGCCTGATTTTCGTGTGGTGTAACGGGAGGTCGCGCACATACACGGACACAAACACTTTGACAAAAACACACGCAATTGTACACAAACACACACACATTCACAGACACACACAGGATCACGGTCAATAAAAGTGGATTGTTCCGTGCAGGATTATACCGAGCATCGTGGCTTCCGTACTGTTTGCTACTGCGATAACTTCTAACAGACAGTTCGCCTTGTTGGATCGAGGAAATATGCGAGCAGCTGATCACTGTGATCAAACTCAAATTAATCCTGATCGATGATCTCGATCATACTGTATATTCGCCCAGCCCTCGTATGAATTGTTTGTTATATTGTAAAAGTTACAAATGTTGCTTGGAGTGATGAATGAAGAATCCTGTCAAGCAGAAACGCTGCCGACTAATACTTCCAGTGAACGAAACAGGAAGTACGTTTTCAACCCTTAACACCTGCATCCAAAGATGGCGCCGTAGCACAAACAATAACAGACTTTTTCAGTGTCTGTCCGTATTCTATGAAAACTATTTGTTGAATGCAAAACATTATGGCCGTTAACAAAGAAACATCTATAAATTAGCCGCACCGTTTTATAAGCCGCAGGGTTCAAAGTGTGGGGAAAAGGTAGCGGCTTATTGTACATAAATAACAGTAAATGAAAGTGGAGTGGTAATTGTTTATCGGGACACCAAATATGTTCCAATATGTTTTGCCTTGGAGACTTTGTATGTGTAAGTGATATGCAAGTATAATTATTTGATACTTGTTTATGTTGACATACGTGCTATTTTGGACTGCAATATTGTTTAATGTAGGACTCTTATTAGGAATGTGTAGCTTGTGTGCTTAGCTGTTGTGTAGCTGCTGACTCCTAGTAGCCTATAGCATATCATGTTTACTTTTTGTAAATGACTTTACCAAAATACAAGTAAAGACCAACTTTGTGTGTCCATTGGAGGACATTAAGATGGTAACTGGCTGTCCAGCTTTGCACAAGTAAACAAGCTACAGGCTTGCTTTTCTCGGATACTTTACATGCAAACCGATATAATCGGTGATGTTCCCTTTGATACTGGACTACACTGTACAAAGTGATGGGTAGCAAATTTGGCAACTTTTTAAGGCACCGACCAAATCTTGTTGTGTGGGCTACCGGGTATCGATCCTTATAAAATCAAACTGTACCATATTTCAATACCTTTTTGTATTGAGATTATGCATGTGATGTCACGCCAGGTTGCAGACACAGTCGGTGTTTAAACACTTGGGGAGCAAAGCACTCAAGCTGCACTAAGAGCAGACTCAGTCAGACTACTTCTAAGTGATGTTGCAAATTTCTTTGCCATCAAAGCAGTTATGCCCGATAGAATACACTCAAACGTACTGTATGGCTCCACTTTTCAAAATACGCTAGTTCGATGCTAGTTTATGGATTGGTCATCGACATGCTACTGATTAGCATAAGCATTATATATGGTGATTTTAACACTTCCAAATTTGGTAATGAAAACTTTAAATCAAACAGCTGGCGTCCAATAAGTACAATACTTACAGTACAAACACCTTTTAGGGTGCAACAAAAGACTTGATTCAGCTTAATGGCAAATACTACTTCCTAGCTAGGCAACACACAGTAGTTTATACATGATTGCCATTAGCACTTTGACATTTATTTAGATGAAAATTGCTTGAACAAATAAAATCTATGATCTAATGCAGTGATTCTCAAACTGTGGTAGTATGCGGCCGCCATCTAGTGGTATGCCAAATAATCACTTTTACTAATATATTCAAACACAGTGTTACTGTTAAAACTGTGTAATGTTACATTGGGCAAACATATTAAATATGCTTGTTGATAAAAACTTCTGCCTCGTTTTTAATGAATATTTAGGCCAACTATGATACTGTATTTTACGGTTGGTCATTATGGTGGTACTTGGTGAAAAAAGGTTGAGAACCGCTGACCTAATGTCTTGGAATTGCAACTACATGCAAAGTCAACAATAAAATACTTCCCAAGGAGACTCACAAGTGTAAGGAATCAAGATTTAACATAACATCCTAGCTACCTGGTATTGGTACCGTATCGATACAAATGGGAAAGTTACCGATCCCTAACTGTACATACAGTACGCTACACACATGTTTGAGATAATTAGGTATTATTTACATTTGATTGTGAAACTGTTCAGTGTTTCAGTAAAGCAATGTCTAACAAGTAGCTTAACGGCAAAATTCAAAACGTATTCATTTGTTTTCCATCAAATCTCTGTACCAACTGCAACTTGCTGGTGACACTAAGCTCAGTGGACACTTACCTCTAAGAACATCCTGTTTGAAGCCTCACAATCTTGAGGTACTGTCAAATTCTGACCAGCATGATGAAGTTTTAATAGCAACTGCAATTGAACCAGGACATTAATTACTTGATTCATAGAGCACACACCTTGTAGAGTTTGCCATTCAACTCCTTGATGGAGAACAGCTAGTACTGAGATAGTTGGACATGTGCATGCAGAAGTCCATTGAACGTCTTTGTTTTTGGGTAATGCTTCTCCATGACAAAGGTGAGTCATAACATGCGAAATGGCGGACTGAATGATTGTGTAAGTGATTTAATTGATTTAATGTAAACAATAATTTTGTCATCCGTGGCCTGTTCGGCAGTTTCATTGGTCTGATGACACGAGACTAAATTTATTGGCTGCATGGAAAGCTTGTGAACTCGTAAAATTTCATGAATAATCTGCAGCATTGTATAAAGCGCAGGGTTCAAAGCATTAGAAAAATGAAGGGGATTATACAAAACCCAAAACCAGTGAACATGGCACGTTGTGTAAATCGTAAATAAAAATGGAATACAATGATTTGCAAATCCTTTTCAACCTATATTCAATTCAATACACTGCAAAGACAAGTTATTTAATGTTTGAACTGAGAAACAACATTTTTTTTGCAAATAATCATTAGCTTAGAATTTAATGGCATCAAAACATTGCAAATAGTTGGCACAGGGCCATTTTACCACTGTATTACATTGCCTTTCCTTTTAACAACACTCAGTTAAAGGCCTACTGAAACCCACTACTACCGACCACGCAGTCTGATAGTTTATACATCAATGATGAAATCTTAACATTGCAACACATGCCAATACTGCCGGGTTAACTTATAAAGTGCAATTTTAAATTTCCCGCTAAACTTCTGTTTGAAAACGTCTATGTATGATGACGTATGCGCGTGACGTCAATCGTTGAAACGGAAGTATGCGGACACATTGAATCCTATACAAAAAGCTCTGTTTTCATCTCAAAATTCCACAGTATTCTGGACATCTGTGTTGGTGAATCTTTTGCAATTTGTTTAATGAACAATGAAGACTGCAAAGAAGAAAGTTGTAGGTGGGATCGGTGTATTAGCGGCGGACTACAGCAACACAACCAGGAGGATTTTGAGATGGATAGCAGACGCGCTAGCCGCCGACCTCACCTTGACTTTCTCCGTCTGCGGGCCGCCGACCGCATCTGTGATCGGGTGAAGTCCTTCGTCGCGCCGTCGATCGCTGGAACGCAGGTGAGCACGGGTGTTGATGAGCAGATGAGGGCTGGCTGGCGTAGGTGGATAGCTAATGTTTTTAGCATAGCTCTGTGAGGTCCGGTTGCTAAGTTAGCTTCAATGGCGTCGTTAGCAACAGCATTGTTAAGCTTCGCCAAGCTGGAAAGCATTAACCGTGTAGTTACATGTCCATGGTTTAATAGTATTGTTGATTTTCTGTCTATCCTTCCCGTCAGGGATTTATTTCTTTTGTTTCTATATGGAGTTAAGCACGATGCTATCACGTTAGCTCCGTAGCTAAAGAGCTTCCGATGTATTGTGGTGTAGATAAAAGTCACTGTGAATGTCCATTTCGCGTTCTCGACTCTCATTTTCAAGAGGATATAGTATCCGAGGTGGTTTAAAATACAAATCCGTGATCCACAATAGAAAAAGGACAGAGTGTGGAATCCAATGAGCCAGCTTGTACCTAAGTTACGGTCAGAGCGAAAAAAGATATGTCCTGCACTGCACTTTAGTCCTTCACTTTAACGTTCCTCATCCACGAATCTTTCATTCTCGCTCAAATTAATGGGGTAATCGTCGCTTTCTCGGTCCGAATCGCTCTCGCTGCATTGAAAACAATGGGGAAATGTGAGGAGCCTTTCAACTTTTGACGTCACGCTACTTCCGGTACAGGCAAGGCTTTTTTTATCAGTGACCAAAAGTTGCAACTTTATCGTCGATGTTCTCTATTAAATCCTTTCAGCAAAAATATGGCAATATCGCGAAATGATCAAGTATGACACATAGAATGGATCTGCTATCCCCGTTTGAATAAAAAATTCATTTCAGTAGGCCTTTAACGTTTGGGAACTGAGGAGACCAATTTTTGAAGCTTTTCAGGTGGAATTATTTCCCATTCTTGCTTGATGTACAACTTCAGTTGTTCAACAGTCCGTCATCTCCTTTGTGTTATTTTATGCTTCACAATGCGCAACACATTTTCAATGGGAGACAGGTCTGGACCACAGGCAGGCCAGTTTAGTACCCACACTCTTTTACTACGAAGCCACGCTGTTGTAACACATGCAGAATCTGGCTTGGCATTGTCTTGCTGAAATAAGCAGGGGCGTCCATGAAAAAGACGTTGCTTGGATGGCAACATATGTTGCTCCTAAACCTGTATGTACCTTTCAGCATTAATGGTGCCTTCACAGGTGTGTAAGTTACCCATGCCTTGGGCACTAATACACCCCCATACCATCCCAGATGCTGGCTTTTGAACTTTGCGCCTATAACAATCCGGATGGTTCTTTTCTTCTTTGGTCCAGAGGACACGACGTCCACAGTTTCCAAAAACAATTTGAAGTGTGGACTCGTCAGACCACAGAACAATTTTCCACTTTGCATCAGTCCAACTCATCCATGAGATCGGCCCGACAAAGCCGGCGGCGTTTCTGGGTGTTGTTGATAAATGGCTTTAGCTTTGCATAGTAGAGTTTTAACTTGCATTTACAGATGTAGCGACGAACTGTAGTTACTGACAGTGGTTTTCTGAAGTGTTCCTGAGCCCATGTGGCGATATCCTTTACACACTGATGTCTGTTTTTGATGCAGTACCGCCTAAGGGATCGAAGGTCACGGGCATTCAATGTTGGTTTTCAGCCTTGCCGCTTACATGCAGTGATTTTTCCAGATTCTCTGAACCTTTTGATGACATTACGGACCGTAGATGGTGAAATCCCTAAATTCCTTGCAATAGCTTGTTGAGAAATGTTGTTCTTAAACTGTTCTACAATTTGCTCACGCATTTGTTCACAAAATGGTAACCCTCACCCCATCCTTGTTTGGGAATGACTTAGCATTTCATGGAAGCTGCTTTTATACCCAATTATGGCACTCACCTGTTCCAAATTAGATTGTTCACCTGTGGGATGTTCCAAATAAGTGTTTGATGAGCATTCCTCAACTTTCTCAGTCTTTTTTGCCACTTGTGCCAGTTTTTTTAAAACATGTTGCAAGCATCAAATTCCAAATGAGCTAATATTTGCAAAAAAATAACAAAGTTTACCAGTTTGAAAGTTAAATATCTTGTCTTTGCAGTGTATTCAACTGAATATAGGTTAAAGAATTTGCAAATCATTGTATTCTGTTTTGTACTTTAAACAAAGTATGTTCAGAATCAAATGTATTGCTGTGCCAAATAATTGCAAAAGTCTTAAACATCCATCCATCCATTTTTCTACCGCTTGTCCCTGTCGGGGTCACAGGGGTGCTGGAACTTATCCCAGCTGCATTCGGGCGGAAGGCGGTGTACACCCTGGACAAGTCGCCACCTCATCGCAGTGCTAAAGTCCATTTTGATAGTACATATACAGCATGTCCTGCTCTTACTGTATGGTACACAATATGTACTTAAAGGGGAACTGCACTTTTTGGGGGAATTTTGTCTATCATTCATAATCCTTATGTGAGACGAGAACAAATAGGTTTTTCTTTTTGAAATTAATTCTATTTTTTTAGCGTAAATAAACTCTAGTAAATGTCAGCTGACAATAAAGGTAATAGGATTCGCTCTATTCCGCTTATGCAGCGCTCTCAAAAACCTCCATCAAAGTTTTATGCACACACTGTAAAGTATGTGTTATGTAATAACTGGCACATTTGTAACATTTACATATTTTGGTCATTTTAGGCACACTGTGGCAAATAATTTTACAGTTGCATCACATCATTAACTATTTCCTTCAACTACTGCTACTAATCATGGCAGACTTCATGAGAGCCAATAACGACTACTTTGGGACAAATGATGATCCGGAACTTTTTATTTTTGAGCCTAAATATAAGAAGGATGAGCTACAAGTTTCAGAAGCCAAGTAATGAGCAGATCCAGTAAGCACTATTGCTAAACAAGAAATGCAAACTACGAACACAATAAAACAATCACTTACTGTACAATGTTTGCTCTTACTGGGATGCCGACTGAAAAGGTGTTTGTATCTTCCCATTTATCCATTCATCCATTTTCTACCGCTTATTCCCTTCGGTGTCGCGGAGGGCGCTGGGGCCTATCTCAGCTACAATCGGGCCAACACAGATAGACAGACAACATTCACACTCACATTTAGACACTAGGGCCAATTTAGTGTTGCCAATCAACCTATCCCCAGTTGCATGTTTTTGGAGGTGGGAGTAAGCCGGAGTACCCGGAGGGAACCCACGCAGTCACGGGGAGAACATGTAAACTCCACACAGAAAGATCCCGAGCCCGGGATTGAACTCGGGACTACTCAGGACCTTCGTATTGTGAGGCGGACGCACTAACCCCTGTTCCACCGTGCTGCCTCTTCCCATTTAGATGTAGAATAATCATCATCCCCACGGAGTTAAACAAAAAAAAAAGTTGGGCACAAACAAGCATCTTTTTGTGTCTTTCTGGCGATATGTGCGTCTAAGTTGAATGTCAAAGTTGACCAAGTCTCTGTTTATGGCC
Organism: Entelurus aequoreus; assembly: GCF_033978785.1. NCBI lineage: Eukaryota > Metazoa > Chordata > Actinopteri > Syngnathiformes > Syngnathidae > Entelurus > Entelurus aequoreus. The sequence continues at coordinate 41,350,499 of NC_084733.1, read as the reverse complement.
ACAGCCTTCTACTATACAAGTGAGAGGCATGATTTTTAATCAGGCACAAGCGTTTGCCAATTCACTCAGAGGCGAAGCAGCGGCTCAGTATGTCAATAGCTCTGCGTTAGCGCTGATAATAACAATACCGCTAATACTTGGTTAATATTCAGGGCACGACATGTAAATAGAGTATTGTAGGTGGTTTTTGGATGTTTTTTTAAGAGGCCTTTATGGGCGCAATACATTACTTATCATTGGTACTTTAATCTTTAATCTTAAAATTCCATCAGCTTCATTGTTAGCCACCTTGTACTTGCTGTATGTTACAAATTAGAATGCATAAAAAAGATGTGTTCTTGTCTTACATGGGGATTGTGACTGAAAGGCAAAATGCCAAAATAAGTATTTGAACACGCCTATTTTTCCTTTAATTCATTAGTTAGGGGATGAGCTAGAAATCATAATTCTTTACCATACCAAAACATTTTTGGAAACTCTTTTAGTTTACATTTTGGGAAAGGCCCTTTTCTGTTCAAGTGTGACACTGCTCCAGTGAACAAATACCCATCTATTAAGGCATAGTTGGAGGAAGAACTTGAGAAACCTGACTGCAACCCTACAAAACACCTTTGGGATGAACTTGAACTGAGGCCTTCTCTTTCAACATATTTGATCTCAGACCTTACAAATGTTCGTCTGGATGGATGATAAAACAAATCCCACAGATAAGCCCATTCAGAAGACTAAAGGCAAAATGTTTTTTGTGTCTAATTTCAGTTCTTTAGAATTATAAAGTCTGTGGGCAAATCTGCTATGATCTGTATTTGTTGTTTTTACTGAATGCCAATATGAGGTTGGCTCGGTGTGATAATGTGGCCTGGCTTTATACATATTCAAAAGGTTTTAATGCCACAAGCTTAAGTTTGTCTTTTTTTTTGTATTTGCACTAGTGACATGTCCACATCTATTATTGATGCATCTGGTCTTATTGTGCTGTGTAACACAGTATTGGAGATGGTCCCAGTCATGCTGGTTGCCATAGGGGCAGCTGCGGCTGATCGCAACCGTACTCTCCACATACAACATTGTTAGATCTTTGTGCTACCAGCCACATATTAACACACACAAGCACTGTATGTCAAGCACGAGTTAGCACTGTGAGTGATTTAGAGAGAGCATAGTTTAACCATCAAAAGCGGCCAACTAGTCTAAAGTAGAAATCATTTTATTGATCCTGCTAACGATCCCTGCAATGTTTGGAGCAACAATTGTTAAACGTTGCTATAGGAACACTTATGTTGGTACTCATCTTTAAGTGTGTGAAGGTTGGTGTTTATTGTGTTGGGTTGTACATATCCGTGATGTTATTTAAAAAAAGACTGACAATTATTGACCTCATCCAAGAATAGTAAATTTATTATTGTCTACAGCCTATTTGCTATATACTGAAGCCGGAGACTCTCATTCATTCATGTTTTGAAGTGGGAACGGAATTCCTTCTGATTTATGAAGACTACTGCAGTGTTATACAGTATACAGTATTCACAGGATTAATGACTCAAGGCATCCCCAAAACCATTTTCAATGGTTAATAAACTATGAATGAGTCAGAAGAGAGATTTTTTTCCTCTACGTCTGCTTTCATGTTTTGACTGCCCCACAATCGCACAAATCCCGGCCAATAGTGCAAGCTACTCAACATCTGTGAGGTGCGTGTATGTCTGAATGGCATATTGGCTCTCTCCGTGCTTGTGTATGTCTCACTCGTACTATTGAGATGAAAGCGTGGAATATACTTGAAATAAATGGAAAAAGATGCTCTACTTTGATCATCAGAATCTTTTGATCATCAAGAGAATGATTAGGATTAGTCTGAACAATATCCAAGGGCATTTAATTAAAATCAAAGTCATTTTTAAAGTTTATATAAATGTCTAAAAAGTAGTGAAAGTGAACAACATGGTAAGAATCATGATATTGTCATGCAAATTGCCACCACTACAAAAAATATGAACTTTTTACTGACGTTCTGACTGTTGTTTCAAAAGTCCTACAAATAGAAATATTCACACAGTACTGAGTTATGGGTTTGTGTTACTACCAGACTTGGCCTTGTGACTTCTTTATGGAAACATAATCACCCTTGTTGAGTGGTGTGTTTCAGTTGATGCAGTAGTTCCAAATTGTTAGTGTTGCATGTGACTATAGCTTTTACCAGTCTGCTAATCATTTAACATTTAGCAATACCACGTCTAAACTGTTCTCCTTCTTTCTAGATATGTCATTCCTTTATACCTTGGGTTTTGTGCCAAACAGAGAGCTGATTTTTTTCTGTTTAAATAAGAAAATCAGTAGAACAGTTTGTTTTTCTCAAGAGCTATAACAATGCTCATGTCATCATCCTGAGTGTAAGGGACAAAGATTAATGGCTTGTTCGTACTCCAGTGCTGGCATTTTCTTTTATAGTTTCACCTCTGGCACATTTGACTGGCTTTCTGGACACTGGACCCAATATATTGTGCATCTGAAAATATATTTTTTTCAACTTTTAACTTTTGAAAAGTTATGTCATTAATACAGAGGGTGATTCTGTTTAGCCAAAGCTAAGAATTAGAGTTGCACAAAAAAGCAAATGCAATCTCGAATCAGACAAACATTAAATGTTATTTGATAGTGATTTCAGTTATGGAACTGCATCACAGGCTATTGCTGCCTGTTTTCCCCACCGACTGCCATCACACCTGACAAAGCTTGCGGGCGTAGTGATCGCACTAATGTTGTCCCAATACCAATATTTGGGTATCGGTTCAGGTACCAAAATGTATTTCGATACATTTCGAAATAAAAAGGACCACCAAATATTTCCTTATTGGCTTTATTTTAACAGAAAATCTTATGACAGGTTACACATACTTTTCTTATTGCAATCAAACAACAATTTTAGCATTCAACAAGTCAACATAGTAGACAACTTTTCTTTTATTAGTAAGTAAACATACGTGTTACAAAGGCCCTAATTTGGCTGCTGACGTATGCAGTTAGATATTGTCATTTCTGATTGTATTGTTTTGTCAAAATTATGAGGGACAAGCGGTAGTTAAATTGATGGATGGAATATTAATCCACCTAATCATTTACTGTTAATATCTGGTTACTTTCTGTTTTAACGTGTTCTATCTACACATGTGTTAAAATGAAATAAGGACTTAATTATTTGTTGTTTGGATACTTAACATACGTTTTAGGTGAGACTATACATTTAATGTATTGATCTGATACCAAGTATTTACAGTGTTATACAGTGGTAGAAATTAAAGTCCTCCTCAGTTCAGGAACGTATTTCCTGAGTTTATAAAATATAAACGTAATTACACAAGATTTTGTGATTTATAAAAACAAACAAATAATTGATCATTGTAGTATTGACTATATACGGCTCTTGTACTTTGTATCTGTAATCGATATTTGTATAGATCCACCCATTTTTTTAACTTTCAGGAGCTCTAGCTTGCTCTTAGCGGTTAGCTATTGTATCCTCCTACAGTGTGTAAGGCAGGGATGATACTTATAAGATATCTAGTTTTTTTTGCCATGGAGGCGGGGATTAGTGATGTAGAAATAGCTAAAACATTGTTGAGGGACGTTAGTCGCTAGCTAGCTATGTTAATGTTTATAGCTTCACCTTTATCATGAGTTTTGAAGTCAAAATATGTCCATTACCCCTATTTTGTCTCCACAATGTTTTCACTTGTAAGTGCTCTTGTGTGTGTTGACTCACATGTGCCTGGTTTTAAATGTATGACATATTTTAATTTGTTCTATTTGTTTCTATCAAAGTATCTTGTCAACGGTAATTCAAGGACCTTCCATGAAAAGCAGCAAAAAGACCATTGTATGTTTCTTTAAAGCATAGCAAGACAATGAGGAGTCTTGTTGATGATAATAATACTAATCAAAAAATTAAACACTTGGCGTATGTACATAGGTTCGTGCGTGCAATATCCTTTTAGGATTGAGATTGACATCTGGGCCGATATTGTCGTGATTAAAATGTTTTGCTGAATCTTGCAGTGAATAACTGTCCAAGAACAGTCTTACTTGCAACTGGTAACCCAAGACAGAAATGGGCATTTAGGGTTTTCTCTCTCTTCAACCACCTAAAGTAAGTGTAGAAAAACAGATTAAAGGCATAGAAGGTTTGATTGAAATTTACAGCAATGTTTGTTCATGGCGTACTGTGTTGATCCACTGATATGTTTCTGTGACATCACCTCTCTGCAGGTAGATGTGTATTTATGATCCCACACTAGTAGAATATTCTTACGTTCTATGAGACTCAATCATTTGCAACACAATCCAGTCTGCTTGTATGTCAGGCTTGTTCTTATCCAAGAGAAGCCTTAGCACAAATGGTAATGTAAAAACAATGTGTTGTGTACCAGAACGTTGAGGATAAGATTAAAGGGTTAACTTATCTTGACTGAACATTAATGCTCAAAATGCTCTGATGGCTTTGTTGTCTCTGAAACTTTGGCAGGCTACGTCTTAAGGCCAGCAATTTCAAATTTACATACCCCAATAACCGTGTCTGTGTTAGTGATACAACATAGATTGTTTTATATGAAATGGATGATTTATGTAACTATATAAAGTAACAGACAAATATTTGAATACACTTGCGAATAGTACTGTGCGATATGGACAAAAATATATACATCCCGATACAGGTAATTTTTGTATAAAGATATGTATCACTTTATACCGTATTTTCTGGACTAAAGAGTGCACAGAGATACAAGCCGCTAGGGGTGTAAACATTTTATTTTTTAATGAATCGCAATTCTTATTTCTAATGATTCTTAATTGATTAAACAAATCAAAAATCGATAAATATATATATATATTTTATATTATTATTATTTGTTTTGTAAATCTGTACTGTCCAGCCGCTCAGGCAGATCATATTGTTGATGTAGATGCCCATATCTGTTGTAAGTGTAGGACACTTCTCATGCTGCCTTATTTGTATTTGACTTCATTAAATGTTTGGGTAGAATTTTATTAAACAAAACCAATTTTCTTTTAAGTAATATAAAAAATTTTCAAAGCTATTTATCTGTTTTCTGGAGGAATGTAGCTAATCATAGACATGGCGCCCAATGTGATTAAAAAGTATTAATTTTGAATCGAGAATCAAATCGTTACCCTCAAGAATCGAATTGAATCGAATCGTGTGGTGCCCAATGATTTATAGCCCTATAAGCTGCATTTACTAATTTCTACAAAAAATACATGCTTCTCCACATATTAGCCGCACCGCAGATTTATATGTTGTGGAATGAGTTATTTACACATTACTATTTGGTAAATGTTTATTTACATACCTTAATTGTTTCCAAACAGTGTCAGTTACATGTCAGTAAAACGGCTGCTCAAACAAAACCGAAGTCATCGCCAAGGACTCACTAGCTGCGTAAGCTAGCTCTCCAATCAGCTTAACAGACTCAAAGAGTCCACAGTAATGTTTTGGTGTGTTTACGAAACTGAAACAATACAAAAAGAATGCCAATTGTAATTAATAATACTAACAAAGACACTCGTAAATGTGTTGGCATGTTAGCTAATGCTAACAACGCTAGCTTCAGTACAGTACGATAGCACATACAAATATGCATGAATACACTACTACATACATCGCCGCCGGCTTCCCTGGGCCCAAGTTTAT